>NC_086194.1:173518779-173628567 GCF_035770615.1 Melospiza melodia melodia | reverse complement strand
TTGCAGGAAAAGGTCCCAAATCCCAAAAATTCATGCCCCAAAATTCCTGAAATTTACTCCCAAAATTCCCCAAATTCTCTCATCCGCGAGCGGGGAGCCCTCCTGCAGGAAAAGGTCAGAAAATTGCCCAAAATTGCCCAAAATTCCTGAAATTCGGTCCCAAAATTCCACAAATTCCTCATCCGGGAGAGGGGAGCCCTCCTGCAGGAAAAGGTCAGAAAATCCCAAAACTCCCAAAAATTCCCCAATCAGGATTATCCAAGGATCCCACCTGGGATGATCCCAAGGATCCCATCCAGGGGATCAGAACCACAAAATCCTGGAATTCCTCCCTTTGGAAAAACCCTTGGAAACCCCAACAATTCCCAAACCCATCTGGGATGATCCCAAGGATCCCATGCAGGGGATCAGGACCCCAAAATCCTGGAATTCCTCCCTTTGGAAAACCCTTGGAAACCTCAAACATTCCCCAAACCCAGCTGTGATTATCCAGGGATCCCCATCTGGGATGATCCCAAGGATCCCATCCAGGGGATCAGGACCACAAAACCCTGGAACTTCTGCCTTTGGAAAAAACCCTTGGAAAACTCAACAATTCCCAAACCCATCTGGGATGATCCCAAGGATCCCATCTGGGATGATCCCAAGGCTCCCACCCCAAACCCACCCAGGATGATCTCATCCCATTTTCCCCTCCTTTCCCAGCTCCTCATTCCCAATTCCCTCCGCAGGTCCCGAGCTGCCTGGCGGCGCTGCATGCGCGGCTGCATTTCCTGCAGCAGGAACAGGATGAGCAGGAGGAGCTGCAGCTGCAGCGGGCGGCGCAGGGCTCAGTGTTGCTCCTTTCCACCTTTCCCGGCTCCTCATTCCCATTTTTCCTGCAGGTTTCGCTGTTCCCCATTTTCCCTCCTTTCCCATCTCCTCATTCCCATTCCCCGCAGGTCCCGGAGCTGCTGGCGGCGCTGCATGCTGCGGTTTGCAAATTGCTGCAGGAGTGGGAGGATCAGGAGGAGCTGCAGCTGCAGCAGGCGGCGCAGAGCTCGGTGTTCCCATTTCCCACCTTTCATTCCCATTCCCTGCAGGTCCCGGAGCTGCTGGCAGCGCTGCATGCGCGGCTGCAATTCCTGCAGGAACGGGAGGATCAGGAGGAGCCGCAGCTGCAGCGGGCGGCGCAGAGCTCGGTGTTCCCATTTCCCACCTTTCATTCCCATTCCCTGCAGGTCCCGGAGCTGCTGGGCGGCGCTGTGCATGCGCGGGCTGCAATTGCTGCAGGAGCGGGAGGACCAGGAGCCGCAGCTGCAGCGGGCGGCGCAGAGCTCGGTGCTGCTCCTGCGCTGCAGCACCCGCAGAGCGTGGTGGGCTGCCTGCTGGGGAGCCCCCTGCCCTTCGACGGGTACGGCACGGGGCCCCAGGGGGAAATCCCCGGCCCAAGTGGGAGCTGGCGTGGGCACGGCCCCAAATCCTGCCCCATCGTGAATCGTGCCCCAAGTCCAGCCCAAAACCCCAAATCCAGCCCCAAATCCAGCCCTGATCCCAAATGGGGAGCTGGGCATGGATACTGCACTAAATCACAAATCCCAAATCCAGCCCAAATCCCAAATCCCAATCCCAAATCCAGCCCAAAACCCCAAATCCAGCCCAAATCCAGCCCCAATCCCTAATGGGAGCTCTAAATCACAAATACAGACCCAATCCCAAATGCAGCCCCAAATCCCAAATCCCAGAATCCAGCCAGCCCCAAAGTCCAGCCTGACACCCCAAATCCCAAGCCCAAATCCAGCCCCATCCCAAATCTGCCAATCCAAATCCAGCCCCAATCCCAAATGCAGCCCAAATCCCAAATCCAATCCCAAATCCAGCCCCAATCCCAAATGGGGAGCTGGGCTTGGATACGGCCCCAAATCCTGTCCCAAAGAACGAATCGTGCCCTAAATCCGGCCAAATCCCAAATCCAGCCCTAAACCCGGCCTTAAATCCGGTACCAATCCCACATCCAGCCCAAATCCGAAATCCAGTCCCAAATCCAATATCCAATCCCCAATACAAACCTGATCCAGATGGCAGCCCTAAATCCCAACACAGACCCAAATCCAGCCCCAAATCCAAATCCAATATCCCAATATCCAACACAGATCTGTCCAAATCCATCCCAAATCCCATCCAATCCAATCCAATCCAATATCCGATCCAAATCCGGCCCCGATCCCAAACAGGGAGCTGGTCATGGATGTGGCCCTAAATCCTGTCCCGTCCTAAATCAGGGCATAAATCCAGCCTAAATCCAGTGCTGACACCAAACCAGCCCCAATCCAAATCCAACACCGACCAAATCCAGTCTCAAATTCAACATTCCGGTCCCAAATCCAGCCTAATCCCAAATCAGCCCTGACATCCCCTGTATCCAGCCCAATCACCCAATCCAGCCCCCGACCAATCCAGTCACCAGCCAACGTCTCCAATCCAGCCAATCCAGCCCTAAATCCAGCCCAATCCCAATCCAATCCCTGAATCCCCCAACAGGCCCCTACCCCAAATCCAGCCCAAATCCAGCCCTTATCCAGCCCTAGATCCCAATCCCCAAATCCCAATCCAGCCCTGAATCCACCCCAAATCAATCCCAGCCCCAAATCCCCAATCAGCCCAGAATCACAAGCCCATCCAATCCAGCCCCAGATCCCACATCCCAATCCCAAATCCCAATCCAGCCCAAATCCGGCCCCAAATCTAATCCCAGCCCAATCCACCCAAATCAGCCCCAAATCCAAATCCTGAATCCCAAATCCACGAATCCCCAATCCCAATCCAAGCCCCAAATCCAATCTCCTCAATCCCAAATCCAGCCCATATCCCAATCCAGCCCAATCCCAAATCCAGCCCCAATCCCAAATCCAGGCCCAATCCCAGATCCAGCCCCAAATCCAGATCCAGCCCCAAATCAGACAACTCCCAAATGCACCCCAAATCCAGCCCAAATCCATATACAAACCCGGTTCTGAATCCATCCCCAAAATCAGCTCAATCCAAATCCAGCCCCAATCCAATCCAATATCCAATCCCAAACTCCAGCCGGAATCCCAAATCCAATCCCAACAATCCACCCAATCCAGCCCCAATCCTGAATCCTGCTCCAATCCAAATCTGACCCAATCCTGCCTGATCCCAATCCAGTGCCAATCCCAATGCAGATCCAAGTCCCAAACCCTTCCCAAGTCCCAGCCCCGACCCAAACTCAGCCCAGTCTCAAATCCAGCCCCAACCCAAATCCAGCCCCAAATCCAACCCAAACCCAGCCCCAGTCCCAAATCCAGCTCAAATACTGAATCCAGCCCAATCCCAACATTTCAGCCCAATCCAAATCCCAGCTCAAATCCCAATCCAGCCCCCCAAATCCAATCACACCCAATCCCAAATACAGCCCAACCCAAACCTGCCCCAATCCCAATCCAGCCCAATCCTCAAATTCAGCCAATCCCAATCCCCATAATCCAATCCCCAATCCAATCCAACCAAATCCAATCCCAAATCAAATCCCAATTCCAGCCCCAATATCCAATCAATCCCAATCCAACCCAATCCCAAATTCCCAATCCCATTCCCAATCCAATCCATCCCAAATCCCAAATCCAATCCCAAATCCCAGACCAAGTCCATTCCAATCTCAAATCCAATCCAATCCAATCCCAAATCTATCCAATCCAAGCCCAAATCCAGCCATCCAATCCCAAATTCCCAATCCCAAATCAATCCAAGCCAATCCCAAAAGATCCAAATCCCAATCCCAAATCCCAATCCCAAATCCAGCCCAAATCCCAAATCCCAACCCAAACCCATGCCCAGTCCCAAATCCGGCCCCAGATCCCACATAGCCCCAGTCTCAAGTTCTGTTTTATGCCCAAAATTCTCATTTTATCCCAGAATTCTCATTTTATCCTCCGTGTATTCCAGTTCTTTATCCCCCCAAATTCCCTTTTAATGCCAGCAATTCCCATTTTCCTTTTCCAATTCATTTTATCCAAGAATTCCAAGAATTCCCAGGATATTCCAATTTTTATCCCAAAATTCCCAGAATTCCATTTTTATCCCACATTTATCCCATTTTTATCCTCAGATCCAATTCACCCATTTTATCCAGAAATTCCTATTTAACCCATTTATATCCCATTTTTATCCAATCCCCATTTTTACTGATTTTAACCCATTTTTATCCCAGAAATTCCCCAAAATTCCCATTTTATCCCATTATCCATTTCTTTATCCCAAAAATTCCATTTTACCCCCCAAAATTCCCTTTTTTAAATGCCCAGGAATTCCATTTTTTCCATTTTCTTAATTCACAGTATTCTATCCCAAGAATTCCCAGGAAATCCCATTTTATCCCACATTTATCCCATTTTATCCCCAAAATCCCCATTTTTCCCCCCAAAATCCCATTTTTGCCCATTTTCACCCCGAATTTCCCGTTTTTTCCCCCAGCCCCACGCGCTGGCTGTGGCGGGCGCTGGGCGCGGAGCCGTCGCTGACGCCGCGGGTGCTGGAGCTGCTGCAGGAGCGGCTGAGCCGCGAGGTTCCCTTCAAGGAGAGCAGAGCCCTCCTGCCCGCCGGCGCCGCCCAGCGCGTGGCCACCGCCCCGCCCCTCGCCGTGAGTACCCCAAAAATATTCCCAAAAGTCCCACCAAAAAATCCCCAAAACTCCCCAAAAATTCCCCCAAAAATTCCCAAAAATCCCCTAAAAAATCCCCAAAAAATTCCCAAAAAATTCCCCAAAATTTCCCAAATATCCCCAGGGAATTCCCACAGAAATCCCCAAAACACTCCCCAAACACTCCCCAAAAAACTCCCCCCAAAAAATCCCCCCAAAAATCCCCAAAAACTCCCCAAAAATTCCCCCAAAAATTCCCAAAAAATTCCCCAAAAACTCCCAAAACACTCCCCAAAAATTCCCCAAAAATTCCACCCAAAATTCCCCAAAAAATTAACCCAAAAAAATCCCCAAAAATTCCCAAAAACTCCCAAAAAACTCCCCAAAAAAATCCCCCAAAAAACTCCCCAAAAACTCCCCAAAAAACTCCCCCAAAAAAATCAAAAAAATCCCCCAAAAACTCCCCAAAAAAATCCCCAAAATCTCCCCAAAAACTCCCCCAAAAAATCCCCAAAATCTCCCCAAAAAACTCCCCAAAAAATCCCCCAAAAAACTCCCCAAAACTCCCCAAAAACTCCCCCAAAAAAATCAAAAAATCCCCCAAAACTCCCCAAAAACTCTCCAAAAAAACTCCCCAAAACTCCCCAAAAAACTCCCCAAAAACTCCCCAAAAAACTCCCCAAAAAATCCCCAAAAAACTCCCCAAAAAATCCCCCAAAAAACTCCCCAAAACACTCCCCAAAAAATCCCCAAAAAACTCCCCAAAAAATCCCCAAAAAAATCCCCAAAAATCCCCCAAAAAAATCCCCAAAACACTCCCCAAAAAACTCCCCAAAAAAATCCCCCAAAAAACTCCCCAAAACACTCCCCAAAATCTCCCCAAAAAACTCCCCAAAAAATCCCCCAAAAAATCCCCAAAAACTCACCAAAAAATCCCCCAAAAAACTCCCCAAAAAATCCTCCAAAAAATCCCCCAAAAAAACTCCCCAAAAACTCCCAAAAAACTCCCCAAAAAAATCCCCAAAAAACTCCCCAAAACACTCCCCAAAAACTTCCAAAAACTCCCCAAAAAACTCCTCAAAAAAATCCCCAAAATACTCCCCAAAAAATCCCCCAAAAAACTCCCCAAAAAATCCCCCAAAAAACTCCCCAAAATCTCCCCAAAAAACTCCCCAAAAAATCCCCAAAACACTCCCCAAAAAATCCCCAAAAAACTCCCCCAAAAAACACCCCAAAAAACTCCCCAAAAAACGCCCAAAAAACTCCCCAAAAAATCCACAAAACACTCCCCAAAAAACTCCCCAAAAAATCCCCAGAAAATATTCCCAAAAAAACTCCCAAAAACTCCCCAAAAAACTCCCCAAAACACTCCCCAAAAAATCCCCAAAAATTCCCCAAAAAACTCCCAAAAAAATCCCCCAAAAAACTCCCCAAAATCTCCCCAAAAAACTCCCCAAAAAAATCCCCAAAATACTCCCCCAAAAATTCCCCAAAAAATCCCCAAAAAACTCCCCAAAAAACTCCCAAAAAACTCCCAAAAAATCCCAAAACACTCCCCCAAAAACTCCCCAAAAAACTCCCCAAAAACTCCCCAAAAAATCCCCAAAACATCCCCAAAACCTCCCCAAAACTCCCCAAAAAATCCCAAAAAAATCCCCCCAAAAATCCCCAAAACATCCCCAAAAACTCCCCAAAAAACTCCCCAAAAAACTCCCCAAAAAATTCCCCAAAAAACTCCCCAAAAAAATCCCTAAAACACTCCCCAAAAGCTCCCCAAAACTCCCCAAAATATCCCCAGGGAATTCCCAAAAATACTCCCCAAAAATCGTGAGGGGAATGCCCCACAAAATAAAAGGATCCCCTAAATGTCCCCCCCAAAATCACAAAAAATCCACAAAAAATCCCCCCAAAAATAATAAAAATCCCCAAAAAAACTCCCAAAAATAAAACAAAAAATCCCCAGAAATATTGAAAAAAAAATCCCCTGAAATCTCCAAAAAATCCCCCCAAAAATAAAAGAATCCCCCCAAAAAGGCCGAAAAAAATCCTCCTAAAAATCCCCTCCAAAAAATTCCCAAAAGAAATTCCCCAAAAAATACCCCCAAAATTCTCCCAAAACATTTCCAAGGAATTCTCCCCCAAAATTTCTCAAGGAATTCCCACGGAAAATCCAAGAAAAAAATTCCTCCAAAAATACCAAGGAATTCCCCAAAAATTTCCAAGAAAAAATTCTCCAAGGATTTTTCCAAAAAGCTCCTAAAAAATTCAAAAGGAATGCTCCAAAAAATTCCCCAAAATTCCCAAAAAACCCAAATCCATGGGAATTTCCAAGCTCAGGAAAAACCCCAAATCCTGGGAAGCAAAAACCCAAATCTGTGGGAATTCCAGCAGGAAAGCCCCAAATCCAGTGGGAAGAAACCCCAAATCCATGGGAGAAACCAATCTGGGAATCCCTGGGGGAAAACCCAAATCCACAGAATTCTAACAGGAAAAACCCCAAATCAGTGGAATTCCAGCAGGAAAATCCCAATCAGGAATCAAATCTGTGGGACAAAACTCCAAATCCAAGGAAGAAAACCCCAAATCTATGAGAAAAAACCCAAATCCAGGGGAGAAAAACCAAATCCATGGGAATTCCATCAGGAAAAGCCCCAAATCATGAAAACCCAAATCCACGGAATTCCATCAGGAAAAGCCCCAAATCCATGGGGAAAACCCCAAATCCACGGGAAATTCCCTCTGGAAAAACCCCAAATCCATGGGAATTCCCTCAGGGAAAACCCAAACCCATGAGAGAATACCCAATCACACGAATTCCAACAGAAAGCTCCAAATCCATGGGAGAAAACCCCAAATCTGTGGGAAAAAACCCCAAATCCATGGGAGAAAAGACTAAATCCACAGGAATTCTAACAGGAAAAACCCCAAATCAGTGGAAATTCAGCAGAAATCCCAAATCTGTGGACAAAACTCCAAATCAAGGAGAAAAACCCCAAATCTAGGAGAAAACCCAAATCCATGGGAGAATCAGAAAAGCCCCAAATCCATGGGAATTCTAGCATGAAAGCCCAAATCATGAACCCAAATCCATGGAATTCCTCAGAAAGCCCCAAATCCATGGGGAAAAAAACCCAAATCCATCGGGAATTCCTCAGGAAAAGCCCCAAATCCATGGGAACAATCCATCGGAGAATCCCTCAGAAATCCATCAGGGAAATCCCATCAGGAAATCAAAGCCCAAATCCATGGGGAAAAAAACCCAAATCACGGAATTCCTCAGGGAAAATCCCAATCCATGGGAAATACCTCACGATCGGAAAAGCCCCAAATCCATGGGGAAAAAAACCCAAATCACGGGAATTCCTCTGGAAAAGCCCCAAATCCATGGGAGAAAAACCCAAATCCACGGGAATTCCACTCAGGAAAAGCCCCAAATCCATGGGAGAAAACCCAAATCCACGGGAATTCCTCGGAAAAGCCCAAATCCATGGAGAAATCGAATCTGGAAAAACCCCAAATCCATGGGAGAATTCCCTCAGGAAAACCCCAAACCCATGAGAGAATACCCCAAATCCACACGAAAGTTCCAATCAGGGAAAACTCAATCCAATCATGGGAATACACCAGAAACTCAAATCCATGGGAATTCTGCAAGGAAAAACCCAAAATCCATGGGAGAACCCAAAACCCAAGATCCAGTGGAAACCCCAAAATGACCCAATCATGGGGAAAAAAACCCAAATCCACGGGAATTCCCTCAGGAAAAGCCCAAATCCATGGGGAAAAAAACCCAAATCCACGGGAATTCCTCAGAAAAGCCCCAAATCCATGGGAGAAAACCCAAATCCATGGGAATTCCCTCAGGAAAAGCCCCAAATCCATGGGAGAAAACCCCAAATCCGTGGGGGAAAACCCCAAATCCGTGGGAGGAAACCCCCACTGCTCGGTCTCTCCGTGAGGGGTTAACCCGGCGGGGTGACGGGACACCGGTCCCGTTTTCCCGGAGTTTTTCCGCCGCTCACGTCGCGCGGGTTCCCGCTTTTATTTCTAGGAGCAATCCTGAGTGAACCCTTTGGATCTGCTCTGAAAGCCCCAAATCCATGGGGGAAAGCCCCAAATCCATGGAAAAAATCCCCAAATCCGTGGCAGAAAACCCCCCACTGCTGGGTCTCTCCGTGAGGGGTTAACCCGGCGGGGTGACGGGACATCAATCCCGTTTTCCCGGAGTTTTTCCGCCGCTCACGTCCCGCGGGTTCCCGCTTTCCCCGGCAGGCCACGCTGGCCCTGGATGAGCTCATGTCTGTGCCGGAGGCGGCGGCCGCCGTGCTGGAGCGATTCCCGGCGCTCTTCCCGGCGCTGCTGCTGCGCCTCGGCTGCGCCCTGGGCGTGCGGCTGCCGCGGGCCCTGCAGGGCCGGGACAGGGCCGGCCTGCAGCCCTGCAGGTGCGGAATGGGGGGAAAGTGGGGAAAAAAACGGAATTCTGTGGGGAAAAGTGGCGATTCTGTGGGGAAAAGTGGCGATTCTGTGGGGGAAAACTGGGGATTCCCTAAGAGTGCGGCTGCCGCGGGCCCTGCAGGGCCGGGACAGGGCCGGCCTGCAGCCCTGCAGGTGCGGAATGGGGGGAAAATGGGGAGAAATGGGGAAAAAAATGGGAATTCTGTGGGGAAAAAGTGGGGATTCCCTGAGGGTGCGGCTGCCGCGGGCCCTGCAGGGACAGGACAGGGCCGGCCTTCAGCCCTGCAGGTGCGAAATGGGGGGAAAATGGGGTAAAATGGGGAAAAAAATGGGAATTCTGTGGGGAAAAGTGGGGATTCCCTGAGGGTGCGGCTGCCGCGGGCCCTGCAGGGCCGGGACAGGGCCGGCCTTCAGCCCTGCAGGGGCGGAATGGGGGGGAAATGGGGAGAAATGGGGGAAAAGTGGAGAAAAAAAATGGGAATTCTGTGGGGAAAAGTGGGGATTCCCTAGGAGTGCGGCTGCCGTGGGCCCTGCAGGGCCGGGACAGGGCCGGCCTGCAGCC
Organism: Melospiza melodia melodia; assembly: GCF_035770615.1. Classification (NCBI taxonomy): domain Eukaryota; kingdom Metazoa; phylum Chordata; class Aves; order Passeriformes; family Passerellidae; genus Melospiza; species Melospiza melodia. Next base: position 173,618,911 of record NC_086194.1, on the reverse strand, counting down.
CTGCAGGTGCGAAATGGGAGGAAAATGAGGAGAAATGGGGAAAAAATGAAAACTCTGTGGGGAAAAGTGGGGATTCCCTGAGGGTGCGGCTGCCCCAGGCCCTGCAGGCACAGGACAAGGCCGGCCTGCAGCCCAGCAGGTGCGAAAAAATGGGAATTAATGAGGGGGAAAGTGGGGGGGGGGGGGGGGGGGAATGGAATTCTGTGGGGAAAAGTGGGGAATTCAGTAGGGATTCCATGGGGAAAGGTGAGAATTCTGTGGGGAAAAGTGGGGAAAGGGTGGGAATTCTATGGAGGCTTCTGTGGGGAAAGGCAGGAATTCCCTGAGGGAAAGTGGGGAAAAAGTGGGGATTCGATGGAGAAAAGTGGGGATTCTATGGGAAAAAGTGAGGAAAAAGTGGGGATTCCATGGGGACAAGTGGGCATTTTGTGGGGAAAAGCGGGGATTTTGTGAGGAAAAGTGAGAATTTTGTGAGGGAGCAGGGGGGATTCCCGGTGCTCTTCCCGGCGCTGCTGCTGCGCCTCAGCTGCGCCCTGGGCGTGCGGCTGCCCAGAGCCATGCAGGGGGGTTATCAGGGGAAAAGTGGGGAAAAAAATGGAATTAATGAGGGGAAAAGTGGGGATTCCGTGAGGGTGCGGCTGCCGCGGGCCCTGCAGGGCTGGGACAGGGCCGGCCTGCAGCCCTGCAGGTGCGGAATGGGGAAAAAAATGGGGAAAAATGGGGGAAAATGGGAATTCTGTGGGGAAGAGTGAGGATTCCCTCAGGGTGCGGCTGCCCCAGGCCCTGCAGGGACAGGACAAGGCCGGCCTGCAGCCCTGCAGGTGCAAAATGGGGGAAATGGTGAAAAATGGGAATTCTGTCGGGAAAAGTGAGGATTTTGTGGGAATTCTATGGGGAAAAGTGGGAGTTTTGTGGAGGAAAGTACGGGAAAAGGTGGAATTCCCTGAGGAAAAGTGGGGGGTTTTGAGGGGAAAAGGGAGAAAAAATGGGAATTCCCTGGAGGAAAGGGGGGAAAAGTGGGGATTCTGTGGGGAAAAGAGGGGAAAAGTGGGGATTCCCTGAGGGTGCGGCTGCCGCGGGCCCTGCAGGGCCGGGACAGGGCCGGCCTGCAGCCCTGCAGGTGCGAAATGGGGAAAAAGTGGGGAAAAGTGGGGACAAAGTGGGAATTCTGTGGGGAAAAGTGAGGATTCTATCGGCAAAAGTGGGGAAAAGGGGGGAATTTCATGAGGAAAAGTGGGGAAAGGGTGGGAATTCTATGGAGGATTCTGTGGGGGAAGGTGGGAATTCACTGAGGGAAAGTGGGGATTTCTATAGGAAAAAGTATGGATTTTGTGGGGAAAAGTGGGAATTCCTGGGGCTGCCCCCGGCCCTGCAGGTGGGGAAATGGGGAAAAGCAGGGGAAAAGTGGGAATTCCCTGGGGAAAAGTGGGAATTCCCTGGGGAAAAGGGGGAATTCTATGGGGAAAAGGGGGGGAAATGGGGGAAAGGGGGAATTTTATGGGGAAAAGGGGGGGAAAGTGGCAATTCCCTGGGGAAAAGTGAGGAAAAAGTGGGGAAAAGTGGGGATTTGCTGGGGAAAAGTGGGGATTCCCTGGGGAAAAGTGGGGAAAAAGGAGGATTCTATGGGGGAAATGGGGGAAAATTGGGAATTCCATTGCTAAAAGGGGGGCAAAGTGGGGAAAAGTGGGAGTTCCATGAGAAAAATGGGGATTTTGTAGGAAAAATTGGGGATTTTGTAGGGAAAAGGAGGAATTCCCTAGGGAAAAGTGGGGAAAAGGGCGGATCTTGTGGAGAAAAGGGGAAATTTTGTGAGGAAAAGAGGAAATTCCTTGGGGAAAAGTGGGAATTCTATGGGGAAAAGGGGGAATTCCCTGGGAAAAAGTTTGGGAATTCTGTGGGGAAAAGTGGGAATCTTGTGGGAATTCCATAGGGAAAAGTGGGAATTCCCTGGGGAAAGGGTGGGAGTTTTGTGGGAAAATTGGGGATTCTCTGGGGATTCCCTGGGGAAAGGGTGGGAATTCTATGGGGAAAGGTGGAGAAAGGTGGGAATTCCATGGGGGAAAAGGTGGGAATTTTGTGGGAATTCCATGGGGAAACGTGGGAATTCTGTGGGAAAAGGTGGGAATTCCATGGAAAATTCCAGGAGAAATTCCATGGGAAAAAGGGGTTTGGGGGAAAAACGGGACTGGGTGATGGGGTTTGTGGGATTGATGGGATAATGGGATTTATGGGATGGGATTTATGGGATTGATAGGATTGATGTGAATTATGTGAATTATGAGATGGGACGGGTGGGATAATGGAATTGATATTTTTACGGGATGGTATAATGGGGTAACGGGGTGGGGTTTATAGGATTTATGGGATAATGAAATGGGGTGGAATGGGATCCATGGCATGGGATTTGTGGGATTTATGGATTCATGGGACGGGATAATGGAATAATGGGATGGGATGGGATGGGATGGGATGGGATGGGATGGGATGGGATGGGATGGGATGGGATGGGATGGGATGGGATGGGATGTTGGAGCAGATTCCCCAAAAGAAGGAGGAGTTGGGGAGTGAATTCCAGGGAAATTGGGGCTGCCCCATCCCTGGAATTGTCCCATGGAAAAACTGGGAATGGGCTGATCCCAAAATTCCCTCCATCCCAAACCAGCCCAGATTTCCATGGGCATCCCTGGAACTGCCCCACGGGAATGGGACCATCCTTAAATCCCCTCCCTTCCCACCCCATTCCCACATTCCAGGATTTCCCAAACCCGACAGAACCCAAGCTTTCCTTAATTAGTCCTTAATTAATCCCAGAGGCTCCGAGGCCTCTCCACCACTCTAGGATTTTTTTTCCCCTGGAATTTTCCCATTCCCATTCCTTGTCCCGCTTTTCCCTGGGCCATCCAAAACAGGGAAAGCTCCACCAGCATCTTTCCACCTCCTCTGGGAGATTTTTTGGGAAAACTCCCGGATTTTCCATCAGGAATCATCCTTGGGCGTCTTCCTTGGGTTTTCCTGGATCCTTTGGAGTCACGGAATGGTCGGGGTTGGAAAACCTCTGGGATGATCCCATCCCATCCAACCTTGAATCCAAGGATGCTCCAGATGCCAGGGAATGTTTCCCAGGGCGATCCCCATATTTGGGATCCGTTTTCCATCGTTATTCCCAAATTTCCAGCATTCCGGAGGCGGCCCTGGAATCCTTGGGGTTCTCCCACTCCCCCCACCAATCCCGGGGGAACGGGACAAATCCCGATGGGGCAATCCCGAATCCCGGATTCCCTTCGTGTGTGGGATCCCCGTTCCGACAGCCGGGATTTATCCCTGGCTCCCCTTGCCGGTGTTTTGACGGGATAACGGATCTGTTCCAGATGTTGCTCGGCGGCAGAACAGTCCCAGCCCTATAAATCCTTCGTTCCGTGAAAAAATATTTCCCTCAAGTAGCTCCGGAGTTTTTCCCTTCCCGTTTTTTTTTGTCTTGGATCCGGTTCCCGGTGCGCTGGGATGGCTCCAGCTCCAGCATTCCCCAGGCATGGGATTCCCTTGGGATGTCCTGGATGGAGCCAGAGCCAGTCCTGAATCCAATCCCAAATCCAGTCCCAAATCCAATCCCAAATCCAGTTCTGAATCCAATCCCAAACCCAAACCTGAATCCAGTCCTAAACTCAGTCAGAATCCAATTCCAGATCCAATCCCAAACCCAGTTGCAAACCCAATCCCAAATCCAATCACAAATCCAATCCTAAATCCAATTCCAAACCCAAATCCAATCCCAAATCCAACCCCAAATCCAATCCCAAATCCAGTCTGAATCCAATCCTAGATCCAATTCCAAATCTAATCCTAAATCCAAGTCCAAATCCAATACCAAATCCAATCCCAAACCCAATCCCAGATCCAGTCAGAATCCAATTTCAGATCCAATTCCAGATCCAGTCCCAAATCCACCCCAGATCCAATCCTGAATCCAGTCCTAAATCCAATCTCAAACTCAATCCCAAATCCAGTCACAAGCCCAATCAAAATCCAATCCCAAACCCAATCCCAATCCAAAATCCAGTCCTGTATCCAGTCCCAAATCCAATCAAAATCCAATCCCAAATCCAGCCCCAGACCCATCCCAAATCCAATCCTGAATCCAATCCCAAATCCATCCCCAGATCCAATCCCAAATCCAATCACAAACCCAACCGCAAACCCAAATCCAATCCTCAATCCAAATCCAATCCCAAATCCAATCCCAGACCCAATCCCAAACTGAATCTGAATCCAATCCCAGATCCAATTCCACATCCAATCCCAAATCCAATTCCAAACCCAATCCCAAACTGAATCTGAATCCAATCCCAGATCCAATCGCAAACCCAAATCCAATCCTGAATCCAATCCCAATCCCTAATCCAATATCCAGTCCCAAATCCAATTCCAGATCCAACCCCAGATCCAATACCAAATCCAATACCAAACCCAAATCCAATCCTGAATCTAATCCCAATCCCAATCCAATCCCAAACTGAATCTGAATCCAATCCACATCCAATCTTGAACCCAATCGCAAATCCAATCCCAGATCCAATCCCAAATCTAATCACAATTCCAAATCCGATCCTGAATCCAATCTCAACCCCAAATCCAATCCCAGATCCAATCCCAAATCTAATCACAATCCCAAATCCAATCCTGACTCCATGTCAAATCCCAAATCCAACCCCAGATTGAATCCCAAACCCAATCCCAAACTGAATCCGAATATAAGCCCTGATCCAATTCCAGACCCAGTCTTGAACCCGATCCCAAATCCAGCCCCAGATCCCGCCCAATCCCAAACTCCCAAACTCAATCCCAATCCCGATTTCCCAGCTGTGCGGTGCAGACGCTGCGGGCGATGCTGGCGCGCGCCGGGAGCGACGACGTCGTGCAGGACGTGGGGAGCGCCGGGGGCTGGGAGCTGATGGAAATTCCCGAGCGGCACCACGACGGAATCGCCCTCCTGGCCAGGTGGGGAATCCTGGGGGAGATTCGTTCCCAGGGAATTCCGGGGGTTTGGGGTGGGGTGGGATCACTTTGCACCCGGGAGTGTGGAGGGGTGGGGGCGGCTGGAGATGGAAGTTGGTCCTGCTGTGGAATTCCTGATGTCTCCAATCCCAGTATGGAATTCCTGGTGTCACCCATCCCAAAATGGGATTGCTGGTGTCTCTGATCCCAAAATGGGATTCCCAGTGTCTCCGACCCCAGTATGGAATTCCCAGTGTGTCTGATCCCAAAATGGGATTCCCAGTGTCACCCATCCCAAAATGGGATTCCTGGTGTCACTTATCCCAAAATGGGATTCCCAGTGTCTCCAATCCCAGTATGGAATTCCCAGTGTGTCTGATCCCAAAGCAGGATTCTCAGTGTCTCCAACCCCAGTATGGAATTCCCAGTGTCTCTGATCCCAAAACAGGATTCTCAGTGTCTCCAATCCCAAAATGGGATTCCTGGTGTCACTTATCCCAAAATGGAATTCCCAGTGTCTCCAATCCCAGTATGGAATTCCCAGTGTCACCCATCCCAAAATGGGATTCCCAGTGTCTCTGATCCCAAAATGGGACTCCTGGTGTCTCCAACCCCAGTATGGAATTCCCAGTGTCACCCATCTCAAAATGGGATTCCCCATGTCATTGATCCCACTATGGCATTCCCAGTGTCTCTGATCCCAAAATGGGATTCCCAGTGTCACCCATTCCAAAATGCGATTCCCAGTATCTCACATCCCAGTATGGAATTCCCAGTGTCACCCATCAAATGGGATTCCCGGTGTCTCCAATCCCAGTATGGAATTCCTAGCGTCCTCCTTCCCAGTATGGAATTCCCAGTGTCTCTGATCCCAAAATGAAATTACCAGAGTCTCCAATCCCAGTGTGGAATTCCCAGAGTCTCCAATCCCAGTGTGGAATTCCCAGTGTCTCTGATCCCAGTGTGGAATTCCCGGTGTCTCCAATCCCAGCGCAGAATTCCCAGAGTCTCCGATCCCACAATTTCCCACCCATCCCGTGTTTCCCAAAGGTCCCCGTAGACAACTCCTCCCTTTTCCTGCTGAATCCCTGGGATTCCTGGATTATCCTGGTGCATCTCATCCCATCATTTGGGAATTATGGGAAAAAAAATCCCAAAATATTTGGGAATAACTGGGATTGGGATTATCCAACTTTTGGGGAGCTCATCCCAAAGAAAACCCGGATGGGGTGTCCGGGATGTTCCAGATCGTTCCCTGTGGGTCAATCCCGGTTTTCCGTGCTGGGTGCGGTCCTGCCTGGGGACGGGGATTCCTGGGATTCCCAGGATTCCCAGGATTCCCAGGATTCCCAGGATTCCCAGGATTCCTGGGATTGGTGTTCCCCCAGGGCGATGGCTCGGCTCTGCGGGCCCCGGCTGCCGCCCATCGTCCGGAGCCTCATCCCGGTGCTGGGGAGCGCCTTGGAATGCCAGAGGGTGACCAGCAGCGCCTTCCTGGCCGAGGTGAGCGAGGAACCCGGGAGTGTCCGGATGGGCTGCACTCCGTGGAGCCACGGATCCATCCATGGATCCATCATGCATCCATCCATCCATCATCCATCCATTTATCCATGGATCCATCCATCCATTCATGGTTCCATGGATTCATCCATCCATCAATGGATCCATCCATGGATCTGTTCATGGATCCATCCATGGATTCATCCATGTATTTATCCATCCACGGATGTGTCCATCTATCCATCCATGGATCTATCCATGGATCTATTCATGGATCCATCCATCCATCCATCCATCCATCCATCCATCCATCCATCCATCCATCCATCCATCCACCTATGGATTCATCCATGGATTTATCCATGGATCCATCCATCCATCCATGGATCTATCCATGGATCCATCGTCCATCCATCCATCCATCCATCCATCCATCCATCCATCCATCCATCCATCCATCCATCATCCATGGATTTATCCGTGGATCCATCCATCCATTCATGGTTCCATGGATTCATCCATCCATCCATGGATCTATCCATGGATCCATCATCCATCCCAGGGATCCATCCATCCATCCATTCCTCCATCCATCCAAATCCCATCCCAAATTCCCAGCTCCTCCTGGACGCCATCCCAGAATCCACACCATGCTCGGATCTCTGAGGGTTTCAAATTCCAGCCGGAGCTGAGGGGAAGGAGAAGAAAATTCCAGCAGATCCTCAGGATGAGAGGAATCTCCTGACCCAGAGTTGCTCTTTGGAGCCAAAACTTCCCAAATTTCCCCAATCCTGCACCAAAACTATTCCAGACCCCCCAGGTCCCACCCCAGCTGAGTTTTCCCTGGATTATCCCAGAGCGGCTCCTCCCGGGAATTCCATCTCCCCCCTCATGGATCCGGGGGGATTTTCCCGCCGTATCCCGAGGTTTTTTCCCTTCTCCAGCTGCTCAACCACAACGTGGTGAACGACCTGGTGCTGCTGGAGCCCATCGTGGACGCGCTGACGGCCCTGGAGAAGGACTCCTGCCTCCTGGTGCGCGTCCTGGCGCTGCGCGGGCTCGGCAACGTCGCCTCGGGCTCCCCGGAACAGGTGGGATGGGAGCAGCTCCGGGAATTTGGGATTTGGAGGGAGATTGGGAGTGGATTCCCGCTTCCACAGGGGAAGGAATTCCCTCCAAAACATTGGGGTGAGGTTTTGTGGGAGCTCCAGGGATTGGGATGCACCGGGAGGCCCCGAATCCACAAAATCCCGATTTTATGGAGCCATTCCCGGGAATCCTGGGAAGTGTTGGAGCCGTTCCCTGGCCCCGTTTTCCAGGGACCCCCAGGAACATTTCCAGGAGCTGCAGGAATTTCCAGCTGGGATCGGCCCCTTTTCCCAGCTTCTCATGGGAATCCTCGGTCTCAGTTCACTCCCTGCTTCCCAAAGCCCCAAATCCCAGAATTCCACCAAATTCGTGGGGAATATTCCCGCAAATCCCAACCTGAGGTCATTCCTTGGATCCTGTCCCATTCCATGGGAGCAGATCCCACCGTGGATCCCCCTGGATCCCTTCCATCCCACTTTTCTCTGGGATGAGCCCCAACAGCTCCCTCAGCCCCTACTGGGAACTCCCCCATTCCCATCCCAACCATCAACCCACCAAATCCCTGTTTGCCCAAATCCCAGGGGAATATTCCCAAAAATCCCAACTTGAGCCCATTCCCTCTTTCCCCAGCCCTTTTTCCCTCAGGGCAGTTCCCAAACTCCCCCGGATCCCTTCCATCCCACTTTTCTCTGGGATGTGCCCCAACAGCTCCCTCAGCCTCTCCTGGGAATTCCCTGATTTCCATCCCACCAAACCCCTGTTTGCCCCAAAATCCCAGGGCAATATTCCCAAAAATCCCAATTTGAGCCCATTCCCTCTTTCCCCATCCCTTTTTCCCTGGGAGCAGATCCTGCCCTGGATCCCCCTGGATCCCCTCAATCCCCATTTTCTCCAGGACATTCCCCCCCAGCTCCCTCCCAGGGCTCCGTATCCCGGGTTTCCCACTCCGATCCCGGGTTTCCCACTCCGATCCCGGGTTTCCCACTCTGATCCCGGTTTTCCCACTCCGATCCCGGGTTTTCCACTCCGATCCCGGGTTTCCCACTCCGATCCCGGGTTTCCCACTCCGATCCCGGGTTTTCCACTCCGATCCCGGTTTTCCCACTGCGATCCCGGGTTTCCCACTCCGATCCTGGGTTTCCCACTGCAATCCCGGGTTTCCCACTCCAATCCCGGTTTTCCCACTGCGATCCCGGGTTTCCCACTGCGATCCCGGGTTTCCCACTGCGATCCCGGGTTTCCCACTGCAATCCCGGGTTTCCCACTCCGATCCCGGTTTTCCCACTCCGATCCCGGGTTTCCCACTGCGATCCCGGGTTTCCCACTCCGATCCCGGGTTTCCCACTCTGATCCCGGTTTTCCCACTCCGATCCTGGGTTTCCCACTGCGATCCCGGGTTTCCCACTCCAATCCCGGGTTTCCCACTCCGATCCCGGTTTTCCCACTGCAATCCCGGGTTTCCCACTGCAATCGCGGTTTTCCCACTGCGATCCCGGTTTTCCCACTGCGATCCCGGTTTTCCCACTCCGATCCCGGGTTTCCCACTCCGATCCCGGGTTTTCCACTCCAATCCCGGTTTTCCCACTGCGATCCCGGGTTTCCCACTGCGATCCCGGTTTTCCCACTCCGATCCCAGTTTTCTCGGCTGCGATCCCAGGTTTCCCACTGCAATCCCGGTTTTCCCACTCCGATCCCGGGTTTCCCACTCCAATCCCGGTTTTCCCACTCCGATCCCGGTTTTCCCACTGCGATCCCGGTTTTCCCACTCCGATCCCGGGTTTCCCACTCCAATCCCGGTTTTCCCACTCCGATCCTGGTTTTCCCACTGCAATCCCGGTTTTCCCACTCCGATCCCGGGTTTCCCACTCCAATCCCGGTTTTCCCACTCCGATCCCGGGTTTCCCACTGCGATCCCGGTTTTCCCACTGCGATCCCGGTTTTCCCACTCCGATCCCAGTTTTCTCGGCTGCGATCCCAGGTTTCCCACTGCGATCCCGGGTTTCCCACTCCGATCCCGGGTTTCCCACTGCGATCCCGGTTTTCCCACTCCGATCCCGGTTTTCCCGGCTGCGAGCCCGGTTTTCCCGGCAGATCCGGCGGCACGGCTCGCAGCTGCTGGCCTCCATGGTGAACGGCCTGGACGACAAGGACGACCCCAACAACCTGCTGGCGCTGGAGGCCATGTCCAGCCTCTCCAGGATCCTGGATCACCTGGAGGAGCGGGACGTGCACTCCACGGTGCTGCGCGTCGCCATCCGCATCCGGCCCTTCTTCGACAGCGTGAGGAGCCGTCCCGCCCGCCGTTCCCGGCGCTGGGAATGGCCTTGGGGCCATCCCGTGGCGATTCCCCAGCCCAGATGTATTTCTCCCTCGGGCTGGGATTTCTCCTGGACGTTCGTCCCTGATCCTGTGCTGGGCTCAGGGTCCCACTGGGATTGGCCCATTGGGATTTTCCCATTGGGATTTCCCGCCAGGTTTTCCCCATTGGATTTGTCCCACTGGGATTTTCCCATTGGGATTTTCCCATTGCAATTGGCCCACTGGGATTTTCCCATTGGGTTTTCCCCATTGGATTTGTCCCATTGGGATTTTCCCACTAGGATTGTTCCATTGGGATTGTCCGACTGGGATTTTCCCATTGGGATTTTCCCATCAAGATTTTCCCTTTGGAATTTTCCCATGGGGTTTTTCCCATTGGAATTGTCCCGTTGGGATTTTTCCATCTGGAATTGTCCCATTGGAATTGTCGCATTAGGATTTTTCCATCTGGAATTGTCCCATCATGATTTTCCCACTAGAATTTTCCCATTGGGATTTTCCCACTGGGATTGTTCCATTGGGGATGTCCCACTGGCATTGTCCCACTGGGATTTTCCCATTGGAATTTTCCAATTGGAATTGTCCAATTGGGATTTTCCCATCAAGATTTTCCCTTTGGAATTGTCCCATTGGGATTTTCCCATTGGAATTTTCCCGTGGGGTTTTTCCCATTGGAATTGTCCCGTTGGGATTTTTACATCTGGATTGTCCCGTTGGGATTTTCCCATTGGGTTTTTTCCCATTGGAATTGTCCCACTGCAATTGTCCTGTTGGAATTGTCCCATTGGGATTTTTCCATCAGGATTTTCCCATTGGGATCGGCCCATTGGGATTTTCTCACTGGGATTGGCCCCAGGCTTGGGGGACAACAGGATTGGGATGGTGGGAAAAACGGGATGGGGATTTTGGGATCCCAGGGTGGGAATGGTGGGATTGCCAGGATTGGGAATGGTGGGATCCCAGGGTGGGATTTTGGGATCAGAGGATGGGGATTTGGGGTTCCCAGGACGGGACCTCTGGGATTTTCCCCCCGTGATTCCCGTTTTTCCCCGTTTTCCCAGGAGCACGCGGAGCTGCGGCACTCCTCCATCCTCCTCTTCGGGAACCTGTCCCGCTTCAGCCGCGCCGACTCCGAGGTTTTCTCGGAGCAGATCCTCAACGGGCTCGTGACGCTGCTGCTGCACCTGCAGGACCCCCAGCCCGACGTGGTCAAGGTGGGTGGGGCTTCCCGGGGGTTCAGGGTGGGAGATTTGGGGATCCCCCGTGCCCAATTCCCGGCATTCCCGGTTTTCCAGGCGTGCAAGTTCGCGCTGAGGATGTGCGGGCCCAGCCTGGGCTGCGAGGGGCTCCGGGAAATGTTCGGGAATCACCTGCGGGAGGAGCGGGGGCTGCACTACGGCGAGTTCGTCAACGACGCCGCCAAGTTCCTGGTGCGACAGCGCATCGCGGGGATTTTGGGATACTGGGATGTTGGGATGTCGGGACATTGGGATTTTGGGATGTTGGGACGTTGGGATGTTGGGACGTTGGGATATTGGGATATTGGGATTTGTGGGGGCTGCACTACGGGGAGTTCATCAACGACGCCTCCAAGTTCCTGGTGCGACATCGCATTGCGGAGGTTTTGGGATGTTGGGATGTTGGGATGTCGGGATATTGGGATGTCGGGACATTGGGACATTGGGAAATAAGGATATGTGGGAATGGGATTGGGATATTGGGATTTTGGAATTTCTGGGGGCTGCACTACGGGGAGTTCATCAACAATGCTGCCAAGTTTCTGGTGCGACATTGTGGGGATTTTGGGATATTGGGATTTTGGGATATTGGGATATTGGGGATATTGGGATATTGGAATTTGGGATGTTGGGATATGGGGGATATTAGGATATCAGAATTTGGGGATGTGCGGGGGCTGCATTATGGGGAGTTCATCAACGACGATGCCAAGTTCCTGGTGGGACATCGCGGGGATTTGGGACACTGGGACAATGGGACATTGGGACACTGGGACATTGGGACATTGGGAGACTGGGATATTGGGACATTGGGATATTGGGATATTGGGACACTGGGACATTGGGACACTGGGACATTGGGACATTGGGACACTGGGATATTGGGACATTGGGACATTGGGACACTGGGACATTGGGACATTGGGACATTGGGACACTGGGATATTGGGACATTGGGACATTGGGACACTGGGACATTGGGATATTGGGACATTGGGACACTGGGATATTGGGACACTGGGACATTGGGACATTGGGACACTGGGACACTGGGACACTGGGACATTGGGACATTGGGACACTGGGACATTGGGACACTGGGACACTGGGACACTGGGACACTGGGACATTGGGATATTGGGACACTGGGACACTGGGACACTGGGACATTGGGATATTGGGACATTGGGACATTGGGACACTGGGACATTGGGACACTGGGACATTGGGACACTGGGACATTGGGACATTGGGACATTGGGACACTGGGACATTGGGACATTGGGACATTGGGACATTGGGACATTGGGACACTGGGACACTGGGACACTGGGACATTGGGATATTGGGACATTGGGACATTGGGACACTGGGACACTGGGACACTGGGACATTGGGACACTGGGACACTGGGACACTGGGACACTGGGACATTGGGATATTGGGACACTGGGACACTGGGACACTGGGACATTGGGATATTGGGACACTGGGACATTGGGACATTGGGACACTGGGACATTGGGACACTGGGACATTGGGACACTGGGACACTGGGACACTGGGACATTGGGATATTGGGACACTGGGACATTGGGACACTGGGACATTGGGACACTGGGACACTGGGATATTGGGACATTGGGACACTGGGACATTGGGACACTGGGACACTGGGACACTGGGACATTGGGATATTGGGACATTGGGACATTGGGACACTGGGACACTGGGACACTGGGACATTGGGACACTGGGACACTGGGACACTGGGACACTGGGACATTGGGATATTGGGACACTGGGACACTGGGACACTGGGACATTGGGATATTGGGACATTGGGACATTGGGACACTGGGACATTGGGACACTGGGACACTGGGATATTGGGACATTGGGACACTGGGACATTGGGACACTGGGACATTGGGACACTGGGACACTGGGACACTGGGACATTGGGATATTGGGACATTGGGACATTGGGACACTGGGACACTGGGACACTGGGACATTGGGACACTGGGACACTGGGACACTGGGACACTGGGACACTGGGACATTGGGACATTGGGACATTGGGACACTGGGACATTGGGACACTGGGACACTGGGACACTGGGACACTGGGACATTGGGATATTGGGACACTGGGACACTGGGACACTGGGACATTGGGATATTGGGACATTGGGACATTGGGACACTGGGACATTGGGACACTGGGACACTGGGACATTGGGACATTGGGATATTGGGATATTGGGACACTGGGACACTGGGACATTGGGACATTGGGATATTGGGACATTGGGACATTGGGACACTGGGACATTGGGACACTGGGACATTGGGACACTGGGACATTGGGACATTGGGACATTGGGACATTGGGACATTGGGACACTGGGACACTGGGACACTGGGACATTGGGATATTGGGACATTGGGACATTGGGACACTGGGACACTGGGACACTGGGACATTGGGACACTGGGACACTGGGACACTGGGACACTGGGACATTGGGATATTGGGACACTGGGACACTGGGACACTGGGACATTGGGATATTGGGACATTGGGACATTGGGACACTGGGACATTGGGACACTGGGACACTGGGACATTGGGACATTGGGACACTGGGACATTGGGACACTGGGACATTGGGACACTGGGACACTGGGACACTGGGACATTGGGATATTGGGACATTGGGACATTGGGACATTGGGACACTGGGACACTGGGACACTGGGACATTGGGATATTGGGACACTGGGACACTGGGACATTGGGATATTGGGACACTGGGACACTGGGACACTGGGACATTGGGATATTGGGACATTGGGACATTGGGACACTGGGACATTGGGACACTGGGACATTGGGACACTGGGACATTGGGACATTGGGACATTGGGACATTGGGACATTGGGACACTGGGACACTGGGACACTGGGACATTGGGATATTGGGACATTGGGACATTGGGACACTGGGACACTGGGACACTGGGACATTGGGATATTGGGACACTGGGACACTGGGACACTGGGACATTGGGATATTGGGACATTGGGACATTGGGACACTGGGACATTGGGACACTGGGACACTGGGACATTGGGACATTGGGACACTGGGACATTGGGACACTGGGACATTGGGACACTGGGACACTGGGACACTGGGACATTGGGATATTGGGACACTGGGACACTGGGACATTGGGATATTGGGACATTGGGACACTGGGATATTGGGATATTGGGACACTGGGACACTGGGACACTGGGACATTGGGACACTGGGACACTGGGACACTGGGACATTGGGACATTGGGATATTGGGACACTGGGACACTGGGACACTGGGACATTGGGATATTGGGACATTGGGACATTGGGACACTGGGACATTGGGACACTGGGACATTGGGACACTGGGACATTGGGACATTGGGACATTGGGACACTGGGACATTGGGACATTGGGACATTGGGACATTGGGACATTGGGACACTGGGACACTGGGACACTGGGACATTGGGATATTGGGACATTGGGACATTGGGACACTGGGACATTGGGACACTGGGATATTGGGACATTGGGATATCGGGATATTGGGACATTGGGACATTGGGACACTGGGACATTGGGACATTGGGACATTGGGACATTGGGACACTGGGACACTGGGACATTGGGACACTGGGACATTGGGACATTGGGATATTGGGACATTGGGACATTGGGACATTGGGACATTGGGACATTGGGATATTGGGACATTGGGACACTGGGACATTGGGACATTGGGACATTGGGATATTGGGACATTGGGACATTGGGACATTGGGACACTGGGATATTGGGACATTGGGATATCGGGATATTGGGACATTGGGACATTGGGACAGTGGGATATTGGGACATTGGGACATTGGGACATTGGGACACTGGGACACTGGGACACTGGGACATTGGGACACTGGGACACTGGGACATTGGGACACTGGGACGTTGGGACATTGGGACACTGGGACATTGGGATATTGGGATATTGGGATATTGGGACATTGGGATATTGGGACACTGGGACATTGGGACATTGGGATATTGGGACATTGGGACATTGGGACATTGGGACACTGGGACATTGGGACAGTGGGACACTGGGACACTGGGACACTGGGACACTGGGACATTGGGACAGTGGGATATTGGGATATTGGGACATTGGGACATTGGGACATTGGGACAGTGGGATATTGGGACATTGGGGTATTGGGATATTGGGACAGTGGGATATTGGGACATTGGGATATCGGGACACTGGGACACTGGGACATTGGGACACTGGGATATTGGGACATTGGGATATTGGGACATTGGGACATTGGGACACTGGGACACTGGGACACTGGGACATTGGGACACTGGGACACTGGGACACTGGGACACTGGGACGTTGGGACACTGGGACGTTGGGATATTGGGACATTGGGACATTGGGACACTGGGACACTGGGACACTGGGACGTTGGGATATTGAGACACTGGGATATTGGGACATTGGGACATTGGGACACTGGGACATTGGGACACTGGGATATTGGGATATTGGGACACTGGGACATTGGGACATTGGGACATTGGGACATTGGGACACTGGGACATTGGGACACTGGGACACTGGGACATTGGGACATTGGGACACTGGGACATTGGGACACTGGGATATTGGGACATTGGGACACTGGGACATTGGGATACTGGGATATTGGGATATTGGGATATTGGGATATTGGGATATTGGGACACTGGGACACTGGGACATTGGGATATTGGGACATTGGGACATTGGGACATTGGGACACTGGGACATTGGGACACTGGGACACTGGGACATTGGGACAGTGGGATATTGGGACATTGGGACATTGGGACACTGGGATATTGGGACACTGGGACACTGGGACACTGGGACACTGGGACACTGGGACACTGGGACACTGGGACATTGGGACACTGGGACGTTGGGACACTGGGACACTGGGACATTGGGACATTGGGACACTGGGACACTGGGACACTGGGACGTTGGGACACTGGGACGTTGGGATATTGGGATATTGGGATATTGGGACACTGGGACACTGGGACACTGGGACACTGGGACATTGGGACACTGGGACACTGGGACACTGGGACATTGGGACACTGGGATATTGGGACATTGGGATATTGGGATATTGGGACATTGGGACACTGGGACACTGGGACACTGGGACACTGGGACACTGGGACGTTGGGACACTGGGACACTGGGACATTGGGACACTGGGACACTGGGACATTGGGACATTGGGACACTGGGACACTGGGACACTGGGACGTTGGGACACTGGGACGTTGGGATATTGGGATATTGGGACATTGGGACACTGGGACACTGGGATATTGGGACACTGGGACACTGGGACACTGGGACACTGGGACGTTGGGATATTGAGACACTGGGACACTGGGACATTGGGACACTGGGATATTGGGACACTGGGACATTGGGACATTGGGGCATTGGGACATTGGGGCATTGGGACATTGGGACATTGGGATATTGAGACACTGGGACACTGGGACATTGGGACGTTGGGACATTGGGACATTGGGACACTGGGACATTGGGACATTGGGACACTGGGACATTGGGACACTGGGACATTGGGACATTGGGATATTTGGGACATTGGGACATTGAGACACTGGGACACTGGGACACTGGGACAGTGGGACAGTGGGATATTGGGATATTGGGACACTGGGACACTGGGACACTGGGACATTGGGACATTGGGACATTGGGACATTGGGACACTGGGACATTGGGACATTGGGATATTGGGATATTGGGATATTGGGACATTGGGACACTGGGATATTGGGACATTGGGACATTGGGATATTGGGATATTTGGGACACTGGGACATTGGGACACTGGGACATTGGGACACTGGGACATTGGGACATTGGGACACTGGGACACTGGGACACTGGGACACTGGGACACTGGGACATTGGGACATTGGGATATTGAGACACTGGGACACTGGGACATTGGGACATTGGGACACTGGGACACTGGGACACTGGGACACTGGGACACTGGGACACTGGGACATTGGGACACTGGGACATTGGGACACTGGGACATTGGGACACTGGGACACTGGGACACTGGGACACTGGGACACTGGGACACTGGGACATTGGGACATTGGGATATTGGGATATTGGGATATTGGGACACTGGGACACTGGGACACTGGGACACTGGGACATTGGGACAGTGGGACACTGGGACACTGGGACATTGGGACACTGGGACACTGGGACACTGGGACACTGGGACACTGGGACACTGGGACATTGGGACATTGGGATATTGGGACATTGGGATATTGGGACACTGGGACACTGGGACACTGGGACACTGGGACATTGGGACACTGGGACACTGGGATATTGGGATATTGGGACATTGGGACATTGGGACACTGGGATATTGGGATATTGGGATATTGGGACATTGGGACAGTGGGACACTGGGACACTGGGACACTGGGATATTGGGATATTGGGACACTGGGACACTGGGACACTGGGATATTGGGACATTGGGATATTGGGACATTGGGACACTGGGATTTTGGGACACTGGGACATTGGGACATTGGGACACTGGGACACTGGGATATTGGGATATTGGGACACTGGGACGTTGGGACATTGGGACATTGGGACACTGGGACACTGGGACATTGGGATACTGGGATATTGGGATATTGGGATATTGGGATATTGGGACACTGGGACACTGGGACACTGGGACACTGGGACATTGGGACATTGGGACATTGGGATATTGGGACATTGGGATATTGGGATATTGGGACATTGGGACACTGGGATATTGGGATATTGGGAATGTGGGGATGTGATTACATTGGGATGGGCACACCATGGGGCCTCTGGGTTTTCCCATTCCCCTGCATGGCCAGAGTGTCCCCCATGTCCCATATTCCTACATCCCCCCAGTCCCCTCAGTGTCCCCAGTGTCCCCAACATCCCCAATGTCCCCTATCCTGCAATGTCCCCAGTTATCTCAATGTCCCCGATGTCCCAAATCCCTCAGAATGTCCCCAATGTCCCCTCTGTCCCTACTGTCCCCAATGTCTCCTCAGTTCCAATGTCCCCTCTGTCCCCAATGTCCCCATTGCCCCCAGTGTCTCCTCAGTGTCCCCTCTGCCTCCTCTGGTTCCAGTGTCCCCATTGTCCGTTCTCTCCCCAATGTCCCCAGTGTCCCCTGTGTCCCTCATGTCCCCAGTGTTCCCAACGTCCCCAATATCTCCTCAGTCCCCAGTGTCCCCAATGTCCCCTCTGTCCCCAATGTCCCAATGTCCCCAATGTCCCCATTGCCCCCAGTGTCTCCTCAGTGTCTCCTCTGCCTCCTCTGGTTCCAGTGTCCCCATTGTCCGTTCTCTCCCCAGTGTCCCCAGTGTCCCTCATGTCCCCAATGTCCCCAGTGTCCCCAGTGTCTTCTCAGTCCCCAATGCCCCCACTATCCCCAGTGTCCCCAGTGTCTCCAGTGTCCCCATTGCCCCCAATCTCCCCAATGCCTCCAATGTCCCCAATGTCCCCATTGCCCCCACATCCCCAGTGTCCCCCCAGTGTCCCCCCAGTGTCCCCAGTGTCCCCAGTGTCCCCAGTGTCCCCTGTGTCCCCGCAGATGCGCAGCCACCCCGCGCTGCTGAGCCGCCTCATCTCCACCAACCTCTTCTACTTCAAGAGCCCCTGGCGGGAGCTGCGGGCGGCGGCGGCCATGTTCATCGGTGAGGCACGGGGACACCGCGGCGGTGGCCTTTGTCACCTGGGGGTGGCATCGGTCCCGGGCGTCCCCAGGGGGGTTTGGGCTGGTTCTGGGTGGTTTTAGGACATTCTGGGGGGATTTTGGGTCCCCGGTGACCCCAAACGTGTCCCCTGTTGGACTCAGATTTCTGTCCCCCTTGGTGTCACCGCGGTGGTGGCCTTTGTCACCTGGAGGTGGCATCGCTCCTGGGCGTCCCCAGGGGGTTTGGGCTGGATCTGGGTGGTTTTGGGTCATTTCTGGGCTAATTCTGAAAGTTTTGGGGTCCCTGGTGACCCCAATCTTGTCCCCAGGTGAACTGCTCTCCCTGGGGTCACCACAGTGGTGGCCTTTGTCACCGGGGGTGGCATCGCTCCTGGGTGTCCCCAGGGGGTTTGGGCTGGTTCTGGGTGGTTTTGGGTCATTTCTGGGGGGATTTTGGGGTCCGCGGTGACCCCAGTCTTGTCCCCTGTTGGACTCAGATTTCTGTCCCCCTTGGTGTCACCACAGTGGTGGCCTTTGTCACCAGGAGGTGGCATCGGCCCTGGAGATCCCCAAGGGGTTTTGGGGCCGGTTTTGGTTGTTTTGGACGATCTTGGATGGTTTTTGAGGGAATTTTGAAAGTTTTGGGGTCCCTGGTGACCCCAGTCTTGTCCCCAGGTGGACTGCTCTCCCTGGGGACACCGCGGTGGTGGCCTTTGTCACCTGGGGGTGGCATCAGTCCTGGGCATCTCCAAGGGGGTTTGGGGCTGGTTCTGGGTGGTTTTGGGTCATTTCTGGGGTAATTCTGAAAGTTTTGGGGTCCCTGGGGACCCCAGTCTTGTCCCCAGGTGGACTGCTCTCCTTGGGGACACCACAGTGGTGGCCTTTGTCACTGGGGGTGGCATCGCTCCTGCAGGTCCCCAAGGGGTTTTTGGGCTGGTTTTGGTTGTTTTGGGGTGATTTTTGGGGATTTGGTGCTCCCTGGTTGACCTCAGTCCTGTCCCCAGCCAGTCCTTGGCGTTGTCCCCCATTTTGGTCACCGTGGTGGCCTTTGTCACCAGGAGGTGACATCAACTCTGGGTGTCCCCAAGGGGGTTTGGGCTCATTCTGTGTGGTTTTGGATCAGTTTTGGGGTAATTCTGAGGGACCCCAGTCTTGTCCCCTGGTTCTGTCACCTCTTGGAATCGCAATGGTGGCCTTTGTCACCAGGAGGTGACATCAACCCTGGGTGTCCCCAAGAGGGTTTGGGCTGGGTTTTGGTGGTTTTAGGGCATTCTGGGGACATTTTGGGGTCCCTGGTGATCCCAAACTTGCCCTGGTAGACTCAGGTCCCCGTGCCCCTTGGTGTCACCACAGTGGTGGCCTTTGTCACCAGGAGGTGGCATCAGCCCTGAAGGTCCCCGAGGGTTTTTTGGGCTGGTTTTGGTTGTTTTGGGGTGATCCTGGATGGTTTTGGGGGCAGTTTTGAAGATTTTGGAGTCCCCGATGAGCCCAAACTTGTTCCCAGCTGGTCTCTGGTTCTGTCAACTCTTGGGGTCCCAGGGGTGGCCTTTGTCACCAAGGGGTGACATCGCTCCTGGAGGATCCCATGGGGATTTTAGGTGGGGTTTTGTTCTTTGGGTGATTTTGGGGGTAATTCAGAAGCTTCTGGGGCCTCTGGTGACCACAATCTTATCCCCAGCTGCACTCAGCTCCCCGTGCCCCTTGATGTCACCACAGTGGTGGCTTTTGTCACCAGGGATGGCATTAGCTCTGGAGGTCACCAAGGGTTTTTTGGTTTGGTTTTGGTTGTTTTGGGGTGATCCTGGATGGTTTTTGAGGGAATTTTGAAGGTTTTGGAGTCCCTGGTGATCCCAAACTTGTCCCCTGGTAGACTCGGGGCTCTCCTCCTTGGTGTCACCACAGTGGTGGCTTTTGTCACCAGGAGGTGGCATCAACCCTGAAGGTCCCCGAGGGTTTTTTGGGCTGGTTTTGGTTGTTTTGGGGTGATCCTGGATGGTTTTTGAGGTAATTTTAACGATTTTGGGGTCCCTGGTGATCCCAAACTTGCCCTGGTAGACTCGGGGCTCTCCTCCTTGGTGTCACCACAGTGGTGGCTTTTGTCACCAGGAGGTGGCATCAGCCCTGAAGGTCCCCGAGGGTTTTTTGGGCTGGTTTTGGTTGTTTTGGGGTGATCCTGGATGGTTTTGGGGGCAGTTTTGAAGATTTTGGAGTCCCTGGTGACCCCAGTCTTGTCCCCAGGTGGACTGCTCTCCTTGGGGACACCATTGTGGCCTTTGTCACCAGGGGTGACATCGGTCCTGCAGGTCCCCAAGGGGGTTTTGGGCCGGTTTTGGTTGTTTTGGGGTGATCCTGGATGGTTTTTGAGGGAATTTTGGAGGTTTTGGAGTCCCTGGTGACCCTGATCTTGTCTCCAAGCAGACCCTGGTCCTGTCACCTCTTGGGGTCACAGTGGTGGCTTTTGTCACCTGGAGGTGACATTGGCCTTGGAGGTCCCCGAGGGGGTTTTGGGCTGTTTTGGGCTGTTTTAGGTGATCCTGGATGGTTTTTGAGAGGATTTTGGAGGTTTTGGAGTCCCTGGTGACCCCAAACTTGTCTCCTGGTCCTGTCACCTCTTGTGGTCCCAGGGGTGGCTTTTGTCACCAGGAGGTGACATCGGCCCTGGAGGTCCCTGAGGGGGTTTGGGCTGCTTTTGGGTGATTTTTGGGGTGAATTTGGAGTTTTGGGGGTCTCTGGTGACCCCAGTCTTGTCCCATGGTGGACTCAGGTCCTGTCACCTCTTGGGGGTCACCACAGGGGTGGCTTTTGTCACCAGGAGGTGACATCGCTCCTGGGGGTTTTGTGCTGGTTTTCCTCAGTTTTGGGATATTTTGATGGGGTTTTTTTTGGGGTAATTTTGGGGTTTTTAGGGAATGTTCCAGTCCCTGATCCCGAAATTCCCTGCAGGGTTCCTGGTGCTCCACATGGACGAGGAGCAGGGCCAGCAGGTGGACCTGGACCAGCTCATCTCTGGTCAGTGGGAATTCCCAAATTCCCGGATTTCCAAATCACCAAAATCACAAATTCCTGAATCCCTGAATTCCCAAATTCCCAAATTGCCGAATTCCCCAATTTCCAAATCCCCAAATTCACAAATCCCTGAATTCCCAAAGTCCTGAATTCCTGAATTCCCAAATTCCCGAATTCCCAAATCCCTGAATTCCTGAATTCCCAAATTCCCAAATTGCCGAATTCCCCAATTTCCAAATCCCCAAATTCACAAATCCCTGAATTCCCAAAGTCCTGAATTCCTGAATTCCCAAATTCCCGAATTCCCAAATCCCTGAATTCCTGAATTCCCAAATTCCCAAATTCCTGGATTTCCAAATCACCAAAATCACAAATTCCTGAATCCCCGAATTCCCGAATTCCCCAATTTCCGAATTTCCAAATCCCCAAATTCCTGAATGCCCAAATTCCTGAATCCCCGAATTTCCAAATTCCTGAATTCCTGAATTCCCAAATTCCCAAATTCCTGAATTCCCAAATTCCCAAATTCCTGAATTCCCAAATCCCTGAATTCCTGAATTTCCAAATCCCTGAATTCCTGAATTTTTGAATTCCCAAATCCCCGAATCCCTGAATTCCCAAATTCCCAAATTCCTGAATTCCCAAATTCCCAAATTCCCGGATTTCCAAATCACCAAAATCACAAATTCCTGAATCCCTGAATCCCTGAATTCCCAAATTCCCGAATTCCCAAATTCCCCAATTTCCGAATTTCCAAATCCCCAAATTCCTGAATGCCCGAATTCCTGAATCCCCGAATTTCCAAATTCCTGAATTCCTGAATTTCCAAATTCCCAAATCCTTGAATTCCCAAATTCCCGAATTCCTGAATTTCCAAAATCCCAAATCTCTGAATTCATGAATTCCCAAATCCCCTAATTTCCACATTTCCAAACTCCCGAATTCCTGAACCCCTGAATTCCCAAATTTCCAAATTCCCGAATTCCTGAATTCCCAAATTCCCAAATCCTTGAATTCCCAAATTCTCAAATCCCTGAATTCCTAAATTCCCGAATTCCCAACTTCTAAGGAAAAAAAAACATCTACATTTTGTAGGACCTGAACTTCAATTTTTGGGGAACATCCTGTGGTTTTAGGGCCAAATTCCTCATTCTTAGGGAAGAAAATCCCATTTTTCAGGCCAAAATCCCTCATTTTTAGGGAGAAAAATCCCATTATTGGTGGGAAAAATAATTCCATTTTTCAGGCCAAAATTCCTCATTCTTAGCGAGAAAAAAATCCCATTTTTAGGGGAAAGAATGCCATTTTTTCAGTCAAAAAATTCTTCATTTTTAGGGAAAAAATTCCCATTTTTCAGGCCAAAATTCCTCATTTTAGGGGGAAAAAATTCCCATTTTTAAGGGAAAAAGATCTCATTTTTCAGGCCAAAATTCCTCATTTGTAGGCCAAACAAATCCTGGTTTTAGGGGGGAAAAATCCCATTTTTCACATGAAATTTCCTCATTTTTACGGAGAAAAATCCCATTTTTAGGGAAAAAAAATCCCATTTTTAGGGACAAATTCCCATTTTCAGGCGAAAAATCTTCATTTTTTAGGGGAAAAAAATCCCATTTTCCAGGTCAAAATTCCTCATTTTTAGGGAGCAAAACCCAATTTTAGGGGGGAAAGTCCCATGCTCAGGCCAAAATTCCTCATTCTTAACGAGAAAAAATTCCCACTTTTTGGGGAAAAATGCCCATTTTTCAGGCCAAAATTCTTCCTTTTTAGGGGGAAAAATCCCATTTTTAGGGGAAAAAAATCCCTGAATTTTAGGAAAAAAATTTCCCATTTTTAGGGGAAAAAAATTCCCAATTTTAGGGAAAAATCCCCCCAATTTTTAGGAAAATAAATCCCATTTTTAGGGACAAAAAATCCCATTTTCCGCCCTGCTGGCTCCCTGGCACGGGGATGATCTCACTTTTCTGGATTTTCGGGATTTTTTCCCCTCTCAGCTCTGAAATCCCATTTGCAGGGCAAAATTCTCCATTTTTAGGGGAAAAAAATCCAATTTTTAGGAAAAAACATGCCCATTTTTAGGGGGAAAAATCCCAATTTTTATGAAAAGAACTCCCATTTTCAGGGGGGAAAAATCTCATTCTTTCAGACCCAAATTGCTCATTTTTAGGGGGGAAAATTTCCCATTTATAGGGAAAAAAACCCCCCTCATTTTAGTGAGAAAAAATTCCCCTTTTTAAGGGGAAAAATCCACATTTTTAGGGAAAAAAATCCCATTTTTAGGGGAAAAAAAATCACATTTTTCAGGCTAAAATTCTTCATTTTTATGGAAAAAATTCCCATTAATAGGGGAAAAAATTCCCATTTTTAGGGGAACCAAAACCTATTTTTAAGGGGAAATAAAATCTATTTTTAGGGACAAAAATTCCCATTTTCCGCCCTGCTGGCTCCCTGGCACGGGGATGATCTCACTTTTCTGGATTTTCGGGATTTTTTCCCCTCTCAGCTCTGAAATCCCATTTGCAGGGCAAAATTCTCCATTTTTAGGGGAAAAAAATCCCATTTTTAGGAAAAAACATGCCCATTTTTAGGGGGAAAAAATCCCAATTTTTATGAAAAGAACTCCCATTTTCAGGGGGAAAAAATCTCTTTCTTTCAGACCCAAATTGCTCATTTTTAGGGGGAAAAATTTCCCATTTATAGGGAAAAAAACCCCTCATTTTAGTGAGAAAAAATTCCCATTTTTAAGGGGAAAAATCCACATTTTTAGGGAAAAAAATCCCATTTTTAGGGGAAAAAATCACATTTTTCAGGCTAAAATTCTTCATTTTTATGGAAAAAATTCCCATTAATAGGGGAAAGAATTCCCATTTTTAGGGGAACCAAAACCTATTTTTAAGGGGAAATAAAATCCCATTTTTAGGAACAAAAAATCCCATTTTCCGCCCTGCTGGCTCCCTGGCACGGGGATGATCTCACTTTTCTGGATTTTCGGGATTTTTTCCCCTCTCAGCTCTGAAATCCCATTTGCAGGGCAAAATTCTCCGTTTTTAGGGGAAAAAACCCCATTTTTATGGAAAAACAAAATCCCATTTTCCAGGCCAAAATTTCTCATTTTTACAGAAAACAATTCCCATTTCTCAGGCCAAAAATCCTCACTTTTAGGAGAAAAATTGCCATTTTAAGGGGGAAAAAAACTTTAATTTCTAGGTAAAAAAGTAATCCCATTTTTAGGGGAAAAAATCCAATTTTTAGGAAAAAACATTCCCATTTTTAGGGGGAAAAAATCCCAATTTTTATGAAAAGAACTCCCATTTTCAGGGGGGAAAAAATCTCATTCTTTCAGACCCAAATTGCTCATTTTTAGGGGGGAAAATTTCCCATTTATAGGGAAAAAACCCCTCATTTTAGTGAGAAAAAATTCCCATTTTTAAGGGGAAAAATCCACATTTTTAGGGAAAAAAATCCCATTTTTAGGGGAAAAAAAATCACATTTTTCAGACTAAAATTCTTCATTTTTATGGAAAAAATTCCCATTAATAGGGGAAAAAATTCCCATTTTTAGGGGAACCAAAACCTATTTTTAAGGGGAAATAAAATCCCATTTTTAGGGACAAAAATCCCATTTCCAGCCCTGCTGGCTCCCTGGCATGGGGATGATCTCACTTTTCTGAATTTTTGGGATTTTTTCCCCTCTCAGCTCTGAAATCCCATTTGCAGGGCAAAATTCTCCATTTTTAGGGGAAAAAATCCCATTTTTAGGGACAAAAATCCCATTTTCCGCCCTGCTGGCTCGCTGGCACGGGGGTGATCTCACTTTTCTGGATTTTCGGGATTTTTTCCCCTCTCAGCTCTGAGCTCATCCCGTGGAGCCGAGCCCGGAAAATTCCCGACCTTTCCAAGGCAGCCGCAGAAAACTCTAAAAAAGGGAAAAATTCCATTTTGCAGCGGCTCCGAGCGCCCTGCCGGGAGAAACGGGGGGAGAGGAACTCGCCCGGAATTCCGGGGATTTTGGGGATCCCGGGGAGGCTCCGATCCCGAAAAATGGGGGATAAACAAGGAAAAAAACTTGGAAAAAAACCCGTTTAATTTTAATTTTTTTGGGATCATCCCAAGCTTTTATTTTTAATTATTTTTTTGGGGGGGATCACCCAGAACCTTTCATTTCAATTTTAGGGGTTTTTGGGATCATCCCAAACATTTAATTTTAATTCTTTTGGGATCATCCCAAACTTTTCCTTTTTTTTTTTCTTTATTTTTGTTTTGGGATCATCCAGAGCCTCTCAATTTAATTTTAGCCTTTTTGGGATCGTCTCAAACATTTAATTTTAATTTTTTGGAATCATTCCAAACATTTCCTTTAAATTATTTTTGGGATCATCCCAAGCTTTTATTTTTAATTTTTTTTTTTTTTTTTTATCATCCCGAGCCTTTCCTTTTAATTTTAGAGTTTTTTGGGATCATCACAAACATTTAGTTTTAATTTTAATATTTTGGGATCATCCCAAGCTTTTATGTTTAATTATTTTTTTGGGGATCACCCAGAACCTTTCATTTCAATTTTAAGGGTTTTTTGGGATCGTCCCAAACATTTAATTTTTGGGTTTTTGGGATCATCCCAAGCCTTTCCTTTAAATTTTAGGGGTTTTGGGATCATCCCAAACATTTAGTTTTAATTTTTTAGGATCATTCCAAACTTTTAATTTTAATTTTTTGGGTTCATGTTGAACCTTTCCATTTTCTTTTTAGGCTTTTTGGGATTTTAATTTTTTAGGATCATCCCAAACTTTTAATTTTAATTTTTTGGGATAATCTCAACCTTTTAATTTGGAAATTTTTTGGGGATTTCATCCAGAGCCTTTCCTTTTAATTTTAGGGGGTTTTGGGATCATCCCAACCATTTAATTTTAATTTTTTAGGATCATCCCAAACTTTTAGCTTTAATTTTTTGGAATCACCTACAGCCTTTCCTTTTAATTTTAGGATTTTTTGAGATAATCCCAAATGTTTACTTTTAATTTTTTAGGGATCATCCAGAGCCTTTCCTTTTAATTTTAGGGGGTTTTGGGATCATCCCAACCATTTAATTTTTTTTTTTATCATCCCAGGCTTTTGCTTTGAATTTCTTGGGATCATCCGGAGCCTCTCCTTTTAATTTTAGGGGTTTTGGCATCACCCCAAACATTCAATTTTAATCCTTTGGGATCATCACAATCCAATTAATTGTTGGGATCATCACAATCCAATGAATCCAATCCTGATCCTGATCCTGACTCCAATCCCGACTCCAGTCTGGACCTTGGTCCTGACCCTGATCCTGATTTGATCCTGATCCAATCCTGACCCCAATCCTGATCCCGATCCCAATCCCAGTCCCAGCCCTGATCCTGATCCCGATCCCAATCCCAATCCTGAGATCCTGATCCTGATCCTGATCCCGATCCCAATCCCGATCCCAGTCCTGAGATCCTGATCCTGATCCTGATCCTGATCCTGATCCCAATCCCAGTCCTGAGATCCTGATCCTGATCCTGATCCTGATCCTGATCCCAATCCCAATCCCAATCCTAAAATCCTGATCCCGATCCTGATCCCGATCCCAATCCCAATCCTGAGATCCTGATCCCGATCCTGATCCCGATCCCAATCCCAATCCCAATCCCAGTCCCAGCCCTGATCGCGATCTCGATCCCAATCCTGATCTTGATCCTGATCCCGATCCTGATCCTGACTCCAATCCTGACCCCAATTCCGATCCTGATCCCGATCCCAATCTCAATCCAAATTCTGATCCTGATCCTGACCCCAATCCTGATCCTGACTCCAATCCCAATCCCAATGCTGGTCCCGATCCCAATCTTAACCCAAATTCTGATCCCGATCCCAATCCTGATCCCAATCCCAATCCCAATCCCAATCCTGATCCCAATCCTGAGATCCTGATCCCAATCCTGATCCCAATCCTGATCCTGATCCCAATCCCAGCCCTGATCCTGATCTCGATCCCAATCCCAATCTTGATCCTGATCCCGATCCTAATCCTGATCCCAATCCAAATCCTGATCCCAATCCTGACCCCAATTCTGGTCCTAATCCCAATCCTGATTCTGGTGCTGACTCCAATCCCAATCCCAATCCCAATCCTGGTCCTGATCCCAATCCTGACCCCAATCCTGACCCCAATCTCAATCCTCCTGATCCCGATCCCGATCCTGATTCCAATCCCAGTCTGGATCCTTATCTTGATCCTGAACCCAATCCCAGTCCTGATCCTGACCCCAATCCTGATCCCAATCCTGATCCAATCCTGATCCTGATCCTGATCCCAATCCTGATTCTGATCCTGATCCTGATCCCAGTTCTGATTCTGATCCTGATCCTGATCCCAATCCTGATCCTGATCCTGATCCTGATCCTGATCCTGATCCCAGTTCTCATTCTGATCCTGACTCCAATCCTGATCCCAATCCTGATCTCAATCCCAATCCTGACCCTGATCCCCATCCTAATCCTGACTCCAATCCTGATCCTGATCCTCCTAATCCTGATCCCGATTCTGATTCTGATTCTGATTCTGATTCTGATTCTGATTCTGATTCTGATTCTGATTCTGATCCTGATCCCAATCCAATCCCAATCCCGATCCCGATCCCGATCCTGATCCTGACCCCAATCGCAATCCTGATCCAGAGATGCTGATCCCAATCCTGACTCCAGTCCCAGTCCAGATCCCGATCCCGTCTCTGCCGTTCCAGCCCTGCAGCTGCTGCTCAAGGATCCGGTTCCAGCCGTGAGGGTCAAGGTGGCCGAAACCCTGGGACGCCTCGTCCGCCTCCTCTGAATCCCAGAATTCCCAAAAATTCCCAAAATTCCCGGGAATTCCCAGCTCCGACACCCGGGGACTCCTCATCTGCCTCCTCTGAATCCTGGAATTCCCAAAAGTTCCAAGGAATTCCCAGCTCCGAGACCCTGGGAATCCTCATCTGCCTCCTCTGAATCCCGGAATTCCTGGGAATTCCCGGCTCCAAGACCCTGGGACTCCTCATCTGCCTCCTCTGAATCCTGAAATTCCCCAAAATTCCCAGGAATTCCTGGAATTCTCAAAATTCCCAGGAATTCCCAGCTCCGAGACCCTGGGACGCCTCATCTGCCTCCTCTGCATCCCAGAATTCCCGGGAATTCCCAGCTCCGCTCAGCAATACCCCGGGGGATCCCAATCCATGGGAAAAGTCTTCCATCACCTCCGTCCTCGGGGACAAAAAAAGTGGGAAAACGACCGGAATTCGGGATGGGATCCATTCCCAGCCCTCCAACCCCCATCCCTCTCTGCTGCTTCCCGGTGGGTAACGGGATCCAATTCCCAAAATTCCCACCTGGAATTCCCACCTGGAATTCCCCCCTGTACAGAGACCCATTTTTAAATAAAGCTTTTGGCTCCCGGATTTTGGCTCTCTGGAATTTTGGGGTTGCTCAGGATTTGGGGGGTGGGGAGGGGGGGGATCCCCCCGGTGTCTCCGTGGGGATGATCCAGGGGCTCCTCCCGGCCTCTCATCCACAGGGAAGGAAAACCCTGGAATTTCCCGGCTGCTCCTGCCCCGATTCTGTCCCACCTCCGGCTTTACCTTTGGGATCCTGGTCCAGATCCCATTCCAGATTCCCATTCCAGATTCCCATTCCAGGTCACATCCCAGATCACATTCCAGATTCCCATTCCAGATCCCATTCCAGGTCCCATTCCAGATTCCCATTCCAGATTCCCATTCCAGATCACATTCCAGATCCTATTTCAGATCTAATTCCAAATCCTTTTCCAGACCCAATTCCCAATTCAGTTCCAGCTCCTCTCCCAGATCCAATTCCAGGTCCCATTCCAGTTCCTATCCCAGACCCAATTCCAGATCTTTTTCCAGACCCAATTCCAGATCCCATCCCAGTTGTTATTCCAGATCCCATTTCTGATCCCATTCCAGATCCCATTCCAGGTCTCCTTCCAAGTCCTATTCCACATCCCAATCCAGTTCCTATTCCAGGTCCTCTCAGAGATCCTTTTCCAGGTCGCATTCCAGATGCTATTCCGGATCCCATCCCAGTTCCTATTCCATATCACATTCCAAATCCCATTCCAGATCCTTTCCCAGATCCCATTCCAGATCCCATTCCAGGTCCCATCCCAGATCCTATTCCTGGTCCCATTCCAGTTCCTATTCCAAATCCCATTCCAGATCCTTTCCTAGATCCCATTCCAGCTCCCATTCCAGATGATTTTCCAGACCCAATTCCTGGTCCCATTCCAGATCCTATCCCACATCCCATCCCAGACCAAATTCCACATCCTGTTCCAGTTCCTATTCCAGCTCCCATTCCAGTTCCCATTCCAGATCCTTTTCCAGATCCCATGCCACATCTCATTCTAGTTCTTATTCCAGATCCTTTCCCAGACCAAATTCCACATCCAATTCCAGATCCTACCCCAGATCCCAAATTCCAAATCCCATTCCAGATCCTTTTCCAAGTCCCATTCAAAATTCTATTCCAGATCCCATTCCAGACCCAATTCCACGTCAATTCTAGATCCTTCTCCAGATCCTATTCCAGTTCCTATTCCAAACCCTTTTCCAGGTCCCATTCCAGGTCCTGTTCCAGATCTCATTCCAGGTACCTTTCCAGGTCCTGCTCCATTCCCTGGCTTCTTTTCCTGGGATAAATCAGATCCAGGGAATCTCATCCTCTGTTCTGGTCACTTCCAGCTTTTCCATTAGGATCCTGCTCCAGATCCTGTCCAAAACCCCATCCCAGATCCTACTCCAAATCCTATCCCAGATCCCGTTCCATGCAAAAAAAGCTTTTCATGTTTCCAGTGGATCCTGGGAATTCTGCATGTTGGGAATGTGGGGGTGGGATTGGGATATTTGGGAATGTGGGGATGGGGACATCGAGGAGATGTGGGAATGTGGGGATGGGGATGGGGACACTGAGGGATGTGGGAATGGGAATATTGGGGAATTCAGGACAAAAAGAGCCCAGAATTGTATCCAAAAAAGCCTTTTCTGAGCCCTGGGAATGGGAATTCCAATGGTGGCGAATCCTGGTGGATCCTGTTGGGAATGCCAGGTGTGGGGAAGGTTCGGATGGGAATATTGAGGGATGTGAGAATGGGAATATTGGGGAATTCAGGACACAAAGAGTCTGGAATTGTATCCCAAAAAATCCTCCCATGAGCCCTGGGAATTCTGATCCTGGTGGATCCCTACGTGTAGGGAATGTGGGGGTGGGATTGGCGTGGGGATCCTCGGGAGTGTGGGAATTGGGATGGGAATATTGAGGGATGTGGGAATGGGAATATTGGGGAATTCGGGGCACAAAGATCCTGGAATTGTATCCCAAAAAATCCTTTACTGAGTGCTAGGAATTCCAACTGTGGTGGATCCCAGTGGATCCCATTGGATTTCCGTGGTGTGGGGAATGTGGGGGTGGGGCTGGGGCACACCCAGGGGATGAGGGAATGGGAACATTGGGGAATTCAGGGCATGAAGATCCTGGAATTGTATCCCAAAAAATCCTCCCATGAGCCCTGGGAATTCTGATCCTGGTGGATCCCTACGTGTAGGGAATGTGAGGGTGGGATTGGGATCCTCAGGAATGTGGGAATTGGAATGTGAATGGGGGCACTGAGGGATGTGGGAATGGGAATATTGGGGAACTCAGGACAAACAGAGCCTGGAATTGTATCCCAAAAAAGCCTTCACTGAGCCCTGGGAATGGGAATTCCAATGGTGGCGGATCCTGGTGGATCCTGTTGGGAATGTCAGGAGTGGGGAAGGCGGGGATGGGACTGGGGACACTGAGGGGTGTGGGGATGGGGATGTTGCGGACACTTAGAAACCGAGGACACACAGAGCCTGGAATTGTATCCAAAAAATTTTTTGCTTTATTGAGCACGGGGAGTTCCAAAGGCAGCGGATCCCTGCAGATCCCTGTGGGAAGGTCAGCTGGGGAGGCACACGGTGCCATTGGAGAAGCGCCAGGGATCCCTCTGGATCCAGCCGGATCCCACCGGGTCCCTGTGGATCAGGGGGAGAGGCACAGGGTGCCATCGGCACCCGAGGGAAAGAGCCAGGGCTGCTGGGGCTGGATCCAGGTGGAACCCTGAGGATCTCACTGGAACCCTGGTGGATCCCGGTGGATCCCAGTGGATCCATCGTGTGTAGAGTCACACGGTGCCATCAGCACCCAAGGAGAAGAGCCAGGGCTGCTGGGGTTGGATCCAGGTGGAACCCAGGTGGATCCCAGGTGGATCCCTGAGGACCCCTGTGGATCCAGGTGGATCCCACTGGATCAGGTGTAGAGGCAGAGGAGTCGTCAGCTCCTGAGGAGAAGAGCCAGGGCTGCTGGGGGTGGATCCAGGTGGATCCCTGAGGATCACACTGGAACCCTGGAGGATCCCAGTGGAACCCTGAGGATCTCACTGGAACCCCGGTGGATCCCAGTGGATCTCGATGGGGATCCAGGTGGATCCCATTGGATCCCGTTGGATCAGGTGTAGAGTCTGACGGTTCCGTCGGCCCCCGAGGAGAAGATCCAGGGCTGCTGGGGGTGGAAGGCGACGTCGAGCACGCCGAGGTCCAGGGTGGGCGCGTGGCCCTTGAGCACCTTGAGCGGCACCAGCAGCGCGTTCTGCAGCAGGTCACTGCCACGGGGAGAGGGAACAAGGGGGAAAAACGGGAATGATGGCACCGGAATGGGAATTGTCTCAGTGGGAATGGGAGTTCTGACAGTGGGGATGGGAATTCTGACACTGGGAATGGGAATTGTCTCAATGGAAACGGGAATTCTGACACTGGGAATGGGAATTGTCTCAATGGAAACGGGAATTCTGACACCGGAATGGGAATTCTGACTGTGGGGATGGGAATGATGGGAGCAGGGATGGGAATTCTCACACTGGGAATGGGAATTGTGACACTGGGAGGAAGTGGGGATGGGAATTCCAGGAGTGGGATTCTTACAGCAGGAATAGGAATACTCATAGCGGGAATGGGAATTCTGACACTGGAAATGGGAATTCTCACAGCAGGAACGGGAACTCCGGGAGTGGCAATGGGAATTATGGAAGTGGGAATGACAATTCTGACACCGGGAATGGGAATTCTGGGAGCGGGAATGGGAATTCTGGGAGCAGGAATGAGAATTCTCACACTGGGAATAGGAATTCTGGAAGGGGGAATGGGAATTCCAGGAGAAGGAATGGAAATTCTGGGAATGGGAGTGGGAATTCTCACACTGGGAAGGGAAATTCTCAGAGTGTGAATGAGAACTCTAGCACGGAGAATGGGAATTCTGGGAGCAGGAATTGGGAATTCTGACAGTGGGGATGGGAATTCTGGGAATGGGAATAGGAATTCTCACAGCAGGAATGGGAATTCTGACAGTGGGGATGGAAATTCTGGAAGGGGGAATGGGAATTCTTGGAGTGGGAATGGGAATTCTCAGACTGGGAATGGGAATTCTCACATTGGCAATGGGAATTCCGGAAGGGGAATCTTGTCCTGGGTATCTTTGGGATCTAATCCCAGATATCTCCAGGATTCCCAACAGCTGCCCCGAAAATGCTGCTGCCACCCCAAGAACCCGAAAGGGAAGGATCTGATCCCATGAACACCATAAACAAATCCCATAATCCCACGAATCCCGTAAATCCCACAAATCCTTTTGAATAAATCTCATAATTCCCACAAATCCCATAATTCCCATGAATCCCATTAAATCCTGCCAATCCAATAGATTCCACAAATCCCATAAATAAATCCTATCAACTCCATCAAAAAATCCCACAAATCCCATAAATAAATCCCATAAATAAATCCTGTAAATAAATCCATAAATCTCATAAATTCCATAAATTCCATAAATAAATTCCATCAATCTAATAAATCCCATAAATAAATCCCATAAATAATCCCATAAATCCCATAAATAAATCTACTACATAAACCCCATAAATAAATCCCATAAATCCCCTAAGAAAATTCCATAAATTCCCATAAATAAATCCCATAAATAAATCCATAAATCCCATAAACAAATCCCACTAAAAAATTCATAAATCCCACAAGTAAATCCCATAAATGAATCCATAAATCCCGTGACAATTCCTGGTGAATCCCATAAGTAAATCCCATAAATCCCACGACAATTCCCGTGAATCCCCTAAATAAATCCCACAAATCCCATGAGAATTCCTGTGAATCCCATAAATCCCACGACAATTCCCATGAATCCCGCAAACAAATCCTGTAAATCCCCTAATTAAATCCCACAAATCCCCCAGACAATTCCGGTGAATCCCACAAATCCCCCAAACAAATCCCGTAAATCCCGTGACAATTCCCGTGAATCCCACAAATCCCCTAAATAATTCCCACAAATACGTGACAATTCTGGTGAATCTCACAAAGAAATCCCATAATCCCCTAATTAAATCCCATAAATCCTATGAAAATTCCCGGTGAATCCCACAAACAAATCCCACAAATCCCCCAAACAAATCCCACAAATACGTGACAATTCCCGTGAATCCCGCAAACAAATCCCATAAATCCCACAAACAAATCCCACAAATACCCCAGACATTTCCGGTGAATCCCACGAACAAATCCCATAAATCCCCTAATTAAATCTCATAATTCCTATGACAATTCCCGGTGAATCCCACAAACAAATCCCGTAAATCCCGTGACAATTCCCATGAATCCCACAGACAAATCCCATAAATCCTATGACAATTCCGGTGAATCCCACAAACAAATCCCATAAATCCCCTAATTAAATCCCATAAATCCTATGACAATTCCCCGTGAATCCCACAAACAAATCCCACAAATCCCACAAACAAATCCCGTGACAATTCCCGTGAATCCCACAGACAAATCCCGTAAATCCTATGACAATTCCTGGTGAATCCCACAAACAAATCCCACAAATCCCCCAGACAATTCCAGTGAAGCCCACAAACAAATCCCATAAATCCCCTAATTAAATCCCATAAATCCTATGACAATTCCCGGTGAATCCCACAAACAAATCCCACAAATCCCACAAACAAATCCCGTGACAATTCCCGGTGAATCCCACAGACAAATCCCGTAAATCCCAAGACAATTCCCGGTGAATCCCACAAACAAATCCCATAAATCCCCCCAACAAATCCCGTAAATCCCGTGAAAATTCCCAGTGAATCCCACAAACAAATCCCGTGAATCCGGTTGGTCCCGTTGCGTACTTGTAGACCATGCCGTGGCAGACGATGACGGAGCCGTCGTCGGAGGCGGAGGCGAACAGGGGGTAGCGGCGGTGGAACGCCACCGAGCGCACGGCGCGGCCGTGGTGCCTGCCAGGGCGAGGGAAAAGTGGGAATCAGAACGGGGAAAAATAACGGGAAAAACACCGGGAATTAGGAGCGGGAAAAATGGGAATTCCCGCTGGGAAAAACAACGGGAAAATGGGAATCAGAACTGTGAAAAACGGGAATCAGAACAGGGAAAATAACGGGAAAAATGGGAATCAGAAATGGGATAAACACCGGGAAGAACGGGAATTACCACTGGGAAAAATGGGAATTCCCGCTGGGAAAAACAACGGGAAAATGGGAATCAGAACTGTGAAAAACGGGAATCAGAACAGGGAAACGCGGGAATCAGCAGCAGGAAAACAACGGGAAAATGGGAATTAGCAATGGGGAAAACGGGAATCAGAGCTGGAAAAACAACAGGGAAAACGGGAATCAGAACAGGGAAAAACACCGGGAAAAACAATGGGAAAAATGGGAATCAGAAATGGGATAAACACCGGGAAAAACGGGAATTAGCACTGGGAAAAATGGAAATTCCCGCTGGGAAAAACAATGGGAAAATGGGAATCAGAACTGTGAAAAACGGGAATCAGAACAGGGAAACGCGGGAATCAGCAGCAGGAAAACAACGGGAAAATGGGAATTAGCAATGGGGAAAACGGGAATCAGAGCTGGGAAAACAACAGGGAAAACGGGAATCAGAACAGGGAAAAACACCGGGAAAAATGGGACTCACCACCGGGATAAACACTGGGATAAACACCAGGAAACAAACAGGAATCAGAGCTGGGAAAAATGGGAATCAGCAAAGGGATAGAGCACCGGGAAAATTGGGAATTAGTGCCAGGATAAACACCAGGAAAAACGGGAATTAGCACCAGGAAAACAGGAATCAGCAGCGTGAAAAACACCGGGATAGACACGGGGTAAAACGGGAATTAGAGCCAGGAAAAACACTGGGATAGACACTGGGAAAACGGGAATCAGCAATGGGAAAAACAATGGGGAAAACGGGAATTAGCACCGGGAAAAATGGGAATCAGAGCCGGGAAAACACAGGAATCAGCAACAGGATAAAACAGTGGGAAAAACGGGAATTAGAGCCCAGGATAGACACCGGAAAAGACACCAGGAATCAAAAACGGGGAAAAAAAAAAAAAAAAAAGGGAATTAGGGCCTGGGGAATGGGAATCAGCACTGGGAAAACGGGATGGGCACGGGGACGCCAGGACTCACCTGAGCAGCCGGTAGGGCCGCGTGGACAGGTCCAGGTCAAACCAGGCCAGCTTGCTGTCGTAGCTGCCGCAGATGACGTTGTCCCCTGCGGAACAACGCCGGGATCAGCGGGGGATCCCCCTCATTCCCACCAGGAATCCGTCCCCTCATTCCCGGGGGGATGCCGCACCTCCGGGGTGCACGGCCATGCTGGAGATCCACTGGCAGTTGCTCTGCAGCTTCTTGGTGAGCTCCTGGCGCAGCAGGTTGTAGATGCGCACCGAGCGCTGCGAGGCCACCAGGAAGTAGGGCCGCAGAGGGTGGAACCGCACGCACTGGATCATGCCCGGGCTCCTCCGGAACGGGTCCTGGCTCCAGCGCCGGCTGCTCTGGTGGATCAGCACCTGCCGCCCGCCGGGGTTCCGCACCACCGACGCCCAGTAGTCGCCCTTGCCGTGCCACGTCACCTGCGTCACCGGCTGGGAACGGCAAAGAGAAAGGAATGGGATGCAGGCGAGATCCTGATCTTCTGAATCATCCCGGAGCTCCTCAGGATGGGAATGGGAATGGGATTGCGATTGGGATCCGGGTGAGATCCCAAAATCCCGACCCTCTGCATCAACACCGACGCCCTGTAGTCGCCCTTGCCGTGCCACGTCACCTGCATCACCGGCTGGGAACGGGATCGGGAATGGGATCAGGAATGGGATCCAGGTGAGATCCCGAAATCCTGACCCCCAGGATCATCCCTGAGCTCCTCAAGGTGGGATTGAGATGGAAATCCGAGTGAGATCCCAAAATCCCAACCCTCTGCATCAACACCGACGCCCAGTAGTCGCCCGTGCCGTGCCACGTCACCTGCGTCACCGGCTGGGAATGCAATGGGATTGGGATTTGGATCTGGGTCAGATCAGGAAATCCCGACCCTCTGGATCACCATGGAGGCCCTGGTTGTGCCATGTCACCTGTGTCACGGGCTGGGAATGCAATGGGATTGGGGTCAGGAACAGGATCTGGGTGAGATCCCAAAATCCCGACCCTCTGGATCACCAGCGGGGCACAGGAATCACCCGTGCCGTGCCACGTCACCTGCGTCACCGGCTGGGAATGGGATCAGAAATGGGATCCAGGTGAGATCCCGAAATCCTGACCCCCAGGATCATCCCTGAGCTCCTCAAGGTGGGATTGAGATGGAAATCCGAGTGAGATCCCAAAATCCCAACCCTCTGCATCAACACCGACGCCCAGTAGTCGCCCGTGCCGTGCCACGTCACCTGCGTCACCGGCTGGGAATGCAATGGGATTGGGATTTGGATCTGGGTCAGATCAGGAAATCCCGACCCTCTGGATCACCATGGAGGCCCTGGTTGTGCCATGTCACCTGTGTCACGGGCTGGGAATGCAATGGGATTGGGGCCAGGAACAGGATCTGGGTGAGATCCCAAAATCCCGACCCTCTGGATCACCAGCGGGGCACAGGAATCACCCGTGCCGTGCCACGTCACCTGCGTCACCGGCTGGGAATGGGATCAGGAATGGGATCCAGGTGAGATCCCGAAATCCTGACTCTCTGGATCACCATGGAGACCCTGGCTAAGCCATGTCACCTGCATCACCAGCTGGGAATGGAATGGGATTGGGAATGGGATCCGGGTGAGATCACAAAATCCCGACCCTCCGGATCACCAGCGGGGCCCAGTAATCGCCCTGGCTGTGCCACGTCACCTGTGCCACCGGCTGGGAATGGAATGGGATCAGAAATGGGATCAGGAATAGCATCCGGGTCAGATCCCAAAATCCCGACCCTCGGGATCACCACCAAGGCCCAAGGAATCGCCCTGGCTGTGCCAGCATCACCAGCTGGGAATGGAATGGGATTGGGACTGGGATCTGGGTGAGATTCTGACCCTCTGGATCATCCCAGAGATCCTAAAGATGGGAAGGGGATCTGGGTAAAATCCCAAAATCCCGATCTTCTGCATCACCGCTGAGGCCCAGGAATCGCCCTGGGTGTGCCGTGTCACCTGCGCCACCGGCTGGAACGGGATCGGGATTGGGAATGGGATTGGAATGGGATGGGAATGGGATAGGGATGGGAATGGGACAGGGATGAGAATGGGATCTGGGAGAGATCCCAATTTTCTGGATCATCCTGAAGCTACTCGGGGCGGGAATGGGAACAGGAATGGGAACAGGACTGGGAATGAGAACAGGAATGGGATTTGAGTGAGATCCTGAGATCCTGATCTTCTGGATCATCCTGGAGCTCCCCACAGTGGGAAGGGGTGAGGGTGGGGGTTTGGTTGGTGGGTCCAGGGATGGGAATGGGAACAGGATTGGGAATGGGACTGGGATTGGGGCTGGGGCAATTCCCAGGAGCAGCTGAGGGAGCTGGGGGGGCTCATCCCAGTGAAAAGTGGGATTGAAGGGATCCAGGGCGGGATCTGCTCCCAGGGAATGGGACAGGACCCAGGGAACGGCCTCAGGTTGGATTTTTCAGGAATATTCCCCTGGAATTTGGTGGAATTCTGGGATCTGGGGCCTCGGGAAGCTGGGCAGGGACTGAGGCTGAGGATTCCCAGGAGAAGCTGGGAAAAGGGGCCGATCCCAGCTGGAAAAGGGGCCAACCCCAGCTGGAATTCCTGTGGCTGCGGGAAATGTTCCTGGGGATCCGTGGAAAACGGGGCTGGGGAAAGGCTCTGGCACTGCCTGGGATTCCTGGGAATGGGAAGGGATCCCTCGGGATGTGGAGACAGGGTCAGGATCCTTTTGGGATCCTTCCCTTGGGATACAGAGCAGGGAACAAGGATCCATTTGGGATTGTGTCCCTTGGGATGCAGATGTGGGAGTGAGGCCCCTCCCAAGATCCCGGAACAGAGACTGATCCATAAATCCCAAATCCTGGGAATACCAAGCCCAGCCAGATCCCGGGAATACTGATCCCACCCAGATCCAGGGAATGCCAATCCCACCCAGATCCCGGGAATGCCGATCCCACCCAGATCCCAAGAACACTGATCTCAGCCGGATCCTGGGAATGCCGATCCCATCTGGATCCCAAGAGCACCGATCCCACCCAGATCCTGGGAATGCCGATCCCACCCAGATCCCAAGAACACTGATCCCAGCCGGATCCTGGGAATGCCGATCCCATCTGGATCCCAAGAGCACCGATCCCACCCAGATCCTGGGAATGTCGATCCCACCCAGATCTCAGGAATGCTGATCCCACACAAATCCCGGGAATGCTGATCCCACCCGAATCCTGGAATGCCGATTCCAGCCGTATCCCAGGAATTCTGATCCCAGCTGGATCCCAGGAATTCTGATCCCACCCAGAACCTGGGAATGCTGATCCCACCTAAACACCAGGAATGCCGATCCCATCCAGATCCCAGGAATGCTGATCCCACACAAATCCCAAAAACACTGATCCCAGCCGGATGCCAGGAATGCTGATCCCACCCAGATCCTGGGAATGCCGATCCCAAGAACATTGATCCCACCCAGAGCCCGGGAATGCTGATCCCATCCGGATCCCGGGAATGCTGATCCCAGCTGGATCCCAGGAACGCCAATCCCAACCAGATCCCAAGAATGTTGATCTCGCCCAGATCCTGGGAATGCCGATCCCACCCAGATTCTAGGAATGCCGATCCCACACAAATCCCAAAAAAACTGATCCCAGCTGGATGCCAGGAATGCTGAGCCTAGCTGGATCCTGGGAATGCTGATCCCACCAAAACCCCAGGAATGCTGATCCCACCCAGATCTTGGGAATGTTGATCCCATCCAGATCCTGGGAATGCCGATCCCAGCCGGATCCCAGGAATGCTGATCCCACGTGGACCCTGGGAATGCCGAGTTCAGCTGGATCCCAGGAATGCCAATCCCAGCCGGATCCCGGGAATGCCGATCCCAGCCGGATCCCGGGAATGCCGATCCCACCCAGATCCTGGGAATGCTGATCCCATCCAGATCCCGGGAATACCGATCCTACCCGGATCCCAAAAATATCAATCCCACCCATATCCCAAGAACACCGATCCCAGCCAGATCCCGGGAATGGTGATCCTGGCCAGATCCCAAGAACAACGATCCCACACGGATCCCGGGAATGCAAATCCCATCCAGATCCCAGGAATATCGATCCCACCCAAATCCTGGGAATGTTGATCCCATCTGGATCCCAGGAACATCGATCCCATCCAGATCCCAGGAATGCCGATCCCACCTGCATCCCGGAGATGCCGATCCCACCCAGATCCTGGGAATGCCGATCCCAGCCAGATGCCAGGGATTCCAATCCCAGACGTATGCCAGGAATGGTGAGCCCACCCAGATCCTGGGAATGCTGATCCCACCTGGATCCCAAGAACAATGATCCCACCCAGAGCCCAGGAACGCCAATCCCATCCAGATCCCGGGAACACCGATCCCACTCCGATTCTGGGAATGCTGATCCCAGCCGGATCCCGGGAATGCTGATCCTGGCCAAATCCCAGGAATGCCAAGGCCACCCAGATGCCAAGAACACCGATCCCACCCAGATCCCAGGAGTGCCGATGCCACCCAGATCCTGGGAATGCAAATCCCACCCAGATCCCAGGGATGTCGATCGCTGGGTGCCAATCCACCCCAGATCCCGGGAACGCCGATCCCACCCAGATCCTGGGAATGCCGGTCCCAGCCAGGTCCCAAGAACACTGATCCCAGCCAGATCCTGGGAATGTTGATCCCATCTGGATCCCAAGAGCACCGATCCCACCCAGATCCTGGGAATGCCGATCCTAGCCAGATCCCAAGAACGCTGATCCCACCCAGATCCCAGGAATGCCGATCCCAGCCGTATCCCGGGAATGCGGATTGCACCCAAATCCCAGGAATGCTGATCCTGGCCAGATCCCAAGAACGCTGATGCCACCCAGATCCCAGGAATGCCGATCCCACCCAGATCCTGGGAATGCCGATCCCAGCCGTATCCCGGGAAGGCGGGTCCCACCTTGCCGTGCTGCACCCTCAGGCGGACGCCCCTGGCGCGCTCCTCGGCGCCGGCCGGCTCCCAGCGCACCGGCTGCGGCCGCTCCTCCTCCGGGGCCTGCCACGAGTCCAGCAGCTGATCCGTGCCCGACACCAGCAGCCGGTCCCCCAGGCACGGGTTCACCAGCAGCACCTGCTCGTCCCTGGGAATGGGGAACGCGGGATCAGGGAATGCTATGCCATCAGGGGGAATCCTCTGGGATCAGGGGGAATCCTCTGGGATCACGGACCCCTCCCTAGGAGCACCTGCTCATCCCTGGGAAATGGGGAGCACGGGATCAGGGAGTCCTCTGGGATCAGGGGGAACCCTCTGGGATCAGGGAACCCTGCCCAGGAGCACCTGCTCGTCCCTGGAAATGGGGAAAACGGGATCAGGGAGTCTCTGGGATCAGGGGGAATCCTCTGGGATGAGGGAAACCATCCCAGGAGCACCTGCTCGTCCCTGGGGAATGGGGAACGCAGGATTAGGGAATCCCATGGGATCAGGGGGAACCCTCTGGGATCAGGGAATTCCCTGCCAGGAGCACCTGCTCGTCCCTGGGAAATGGGAAACTCAGGATCAGGGAATTCTATGGGATCAGGGGGAATCCTCTGGGATCAGGGAATTCCCTGCCAGGAGCAGCTGCACATCCCTGGGAATGGGAAACAGGGGATCAGGGGAGTCTGGGCTCAGGGAATCCCCTGGGACCAGGGGAAATCTGGGAATCCCTGGGAATGTTCCCGGGGCGCTCACACGGCCACAGCCACCAGGCAGATGGAGGGGTTGGGAATGTTCCAGGGAAATCTGGGAATGCGGGAATGATCTCAGGGCACTCACACGTCCACGGCCACCAGGCAGATGGAGGGGTTGGGGTTCCAGGGAATGATCCCAGGGAAATTTGGGAATGTGAGAATGTGGGAATGCTCCTGGGGCACTCACATGGCCACGGCCACCAGGCAGATGGAGGGGTTGGGAATGATCCCAGGGAAATTTGGGAATGTGGGAATGTCCCAGGACACTCACACGGCCACGGCCACGAGGCAGATGGAGGGGTTGGGGTTCCAGGGAAATCTGGGAATGCGGGAATGATCCCAGGGGAATCTGGGAATGCTCCCGGGGCACTCACACGGCCACGGCCACAAGGCAGATGGAGGGGTTGGGGTTCCAGGGAAATTTGGGAATGTGGGAATGTCCCGGGACACTCACACGGCCACGGCCACGAGGCAGATGGAGGGGTTGGGGTTCCAGGCCACGCTCTTGACCACGGATCCGACGGGCAGCGTGCGCAGGCAGCGCGCAGAGCTCACCTCCCAGAAACGCACCGTGCCGTCATCCGAGCCTGTGCGCGGAAACAGCGGGGTAACGACGGGGTAACAACGGGGAAACAACGGGGTAACAACGGGGTAACGATGGGGTAACAGCGGGGTAACAACGGGGCAAGAACGGGGTAACAATGGGGTAACAACGGGGTAACAGCGGGGTAACAGCGGGGGTAACAACGGGATAACAACGGGGCAACAATGGGACAACAACGGGGGTAACAACGGGGAAACAACGGGACGACAATGGGGTAACAACGGGGCAACAATGGGGATAACAACGGGATAACAACGGAGTAACAATGGGATATCAACGGGGTAACAACAGGGTAACAGGGGGGGTAACAACGGGGTAACAACAGGGGTAACAACGGGGCAACAACGGGGCAACAATGGGGGTAACAATGGGGTAACAGCGGGGTAACAGCGGGGTAACAGCAGGGAAACAATGGGATAACAACGGGGTAGCAACGGGGTAACAGCGGGGTAACAACGGGATAACAACGGGGTAACAATGGGGTAACAGCGGGGTAACAGCGGGGTAACAACGGGGTAACAATGGGGTAACAGCGGGGTAACAACGGGGCAACAACGGGGTAACAACGGGGTAACAGCGGGATAACAACGGGGTAACAGTGGGGTAACAGCGGGATAACAACGGGGTAACAGCAGGGAAACAATGGGATAACAGCGGGGTAACAACGGGGCAACAACGGGGAAACAATGGGGTAACAACGGGAAAACAATGGGGTACCAATGGGGTAACAGCGGGGGTAACAACGGGGCAACAATCGGGCAACAATGGGGTAACAGCGGGGTAACAGCGAGGTAACAACGGGATAACAAAGGGGGTAACAACGGGGTAACAGCGGGGAAACGATGGGATAACAACGGGGTAACAACAGGGCAACAACAGGGTAACAGCGGGGTAACAACGTGGCAACAACGGGGTAACAATGGGATAACAATGGGGTAACAATGGGGTAACTGTGGGGGTAACAATGGGGAAACAACGGGGTAACAGCGGGGAAACAACGGGGTAACAACGGGGAAACAATGGGGAAACAACGGGGTAACAACGGGGAAACAACGGGGAAACAACGGGGTAACAACGGGGAAACAACAGGGTAACAACGGGGGTAACAACGGGATAACAACAGGGTAACAGCGGGGTAACAACGGGATAACAATGGGGTAACAGCGGGGAAACAATGGGGTAACAACGGGGTAACAACGGGGCAACAACGGGGGTAACAGCGGGGTAACAACGGGGTAGCAGCGGGGTAACAATGGGAAAACAACAGGGTAACAACGGGGTAACAATGGGGTAACAACGGGGAAACAATGGGGTAACAACGGGATAACAATGGGGTACCAATGGGGTAACAGCGGGGCAACAATCGGGCAACAATGGGGCAACAATGGGGTAACAGCGGGGTAACAACGGGATAACAACGGGGTAACAATGGGGTAACAACGGGGAAACAGCGGGGAAACGATGGGATAACAACGGGATAACAACGGGGCAACAACAGGGTAACAGCGGGGTAACAACATGGCAACAACGGGGTAACAATGGGATAACAATGGGGTAACAATGGGGTA
Source organism: Melospiza melodia melodia (assembly GCF_035770615.1). Lineage (NCBI taxonomy): Eukaryota > Metazoa > Chordata > Aves > Passeriformes > Passerellidae > Melospiza > Melospiza melodia. The sequence continues at coordinate 173,574,353 of NC_086194.1, read as the reverse complement.
ACTGTGGGGGTAACAACGGGGAAACAACGGGGTAACAACGGGGTAACAACGGGGGTAACAACGGGATAACAATGGGGTAACAGCGGGGAAACAATGGGATAACAACGGGGTAACAACGGGGTAACAGCAAGGTAACAATGGGGTAACAACAGGGTAACAACAGGGTAACAACAGGGTAACAACGGGATAAGGAGATAATGGGATAATGGGAATGGGATAATGGGGATGAAATGGGATGATGGGATAACGGGATAGGGTAATGGGAATGGGACAATGGGGTAATGGGGGTAGGATAATGGGATAAGGGGAATGGGATTAGGAATGAGATATTAGGATAATGGGAATGGGATAATGGGAATGGGATAATGGGAATGGGATAATGGGAATGAAGTAGGGATGAGACGGGAATGGAATAATGGCAATGAGATGGGAATGGGATAACGGGAATGGGATAACAGGAATGGGATTAGGATTGAGAATAGGAATGGGCTATTGGGATAATGGCAATGGGATAATGGCAATGGGATAATGGGATTGGGAATGGGATAACGAATGGGATTGGGACTCCAGAGCATCTGGAAAAGCTCCGGAGTTTTCCGGAGGCACCGCAGGGCGGGGCCAATCCTGGGATCTCCCTCAGAGCCGAGGTTGGGATTTTCCAGTGGGAAAAGCCCCGATCCCAACCCTGGCCCCGGAGCAGCTCCGGGTGGATCTGGGCTGTGGATCCATGGGATTTATCCTGGGAATTCCCAATCCAGGGGCAGATCCGTACCTGACACCAACCACTGCCCGCTGGGGGAGACGCTGATGGTCCGCACCAGGCTGGAATGGCCGCGGTAAATCTGGGGGAAAAAACGGGAATGAGGGAGAATGCCAAATCCCAGGAGCTCCCTGGGAACCTCCGGGAGCTGCTCCGGAATCCTCGGGAAGGGAGGAGGAATTTGGGATTTTGGGAAGGGAGGAGGAATTTGGAATCTGGAGGGATCCCAAGACCAAGGACACCCCATCCCACATCCACAGGGATGGGAATTCCAGGGAATGGGGATTCCAGACCAGAATTCCAGCCCTTTCCAGGGGAATATTCTTGAAAATCCCAGCGTGAGGCTGTTCCCTGGGAGCAGATCCCACCCTGGATCACTCTGGATCCCTTCAATCCCACTTTTCTCTGGGATGAGCCCCCCCAAATCCCTTGGCTGCTCCTGGGATCTCCCCCCTTCCCATTCCCACCAAATGCCTGTTTGCCCCAAATTCCAGGGAAATATTCCCAAAAATCCCAACCTGTGGCCATTCCTCAGGTCCTGCCCCTGTTCCCTGGGAGCAGATCCCACCCTGGATCCCCCTGGATCCCTTCAATCCCAATTTTCTCTGGGATGAGCCCCAACAGCTCCCTCAGCCTCTCCCGAGAACTCCCCCATTCCCATTCCCACCAAATCCCTGTGTGCCCCAAATTCCAGCTGGAATGTCCCCAAAATTCCCTCACCAGAGCCTGGGTGGTGGGGAATGGCTGCAGATCCCTCGGCCGGGGCAGTTTGGGGATGAGATCCTCGGGATCCACGTTGACCTGCGGGACGGACAGCACACCAACGATCCCAGCTGCTCCCGACCCTCCGGCCGGGAATTCCGGCACTCCCGACCCAACATTCCCGGGTTTTTTTGTGGGATCAGGGGTGCGCACCCTCATTTTGCGCTGGCGGGGGCAGAGGTAGAGGTCGAGGCAGCGCTCGAAGCGCTCGTGGATGAAGCGCGGGTAGGCGGGCACGGCGCGCAGGCTCGGGAAGCGCCGCGGGAGGAAGTTCAGGCGCCGCTCCGACGGCTCCTGCTGCTGCCAGGCCAGCTCCTGACGGGAGATAACAACAGCGGGAATGTGGGAATGAGGGTGGGATAGCGGGGATTGGGATAATGGGGATGGGGATGGGAAACAATGGGGAATGGGGAATGGGAAGCGCCGCGGGAGGAAGTTCAGGCGCCGCTCCGACGGCTCCTGCTGCTGCCAGGCCAGCTCCTGACGGGAAAACAACAACGGGAATGTGGGATCAATGGGATAGTGGGGATTGGGATAATGGGGATGGGAATGGGAAACAATGGGGAATGGGGAATGGGAAGCGCCGCGGGATAAAAGCTCAGGCGCCGCTCCGACGGCTCCTGCTGCTGCCAGGCCAGCTCCTGACGGGAAAACAACAACAACGGGATAATGGGGTAGTGGAAACGGGAAAAACGGGATAACGGGATTGTGGGGATGGGAAAAACAGGATAATGGGGAATGGGGATGGAATAGAAGGGGTCACGAGAAGCCGTTCCCAAGGATGGGGATCACAGGATGGGGATCCCAGGGCAGCTCCTGCAGGAATGCCGGGAGAGAAAGGGAACCATGGCAGGGAGCGCGGGGGTGTGGGGAATGGGAAAAATGGGATAATGGGGGAATGCGGAATGGGAATGGGAATGGGGAATGGGGAATGGGAATGGTAAATGGGGAATGGGATAATGGGGGAATGGGGAATGGGATAATGGGGGAATGGGGAATGGGATAATGGGAATGGGGAATGGGATAATGGGGGAATGGGGAATGGGATAATGGGAATGGGAAAAATGGGATAATGGGGGAATGGGGAATGGGAAATGGGGAATGGGATAATGGGAATGGGGAATGGGATAATGGGGGAATGGGGAATGGGATAATGGGAATGGGAAAAATGGGATAATGGGGGAATGGGGAATGGGATAATGGGAATGGGGAATGGGATAATGGGGGAATGGGGAATGGGATAATGGGAATGGGAAAAATGGGATAATGGGGGAATGGGGAATGGGAAATGGGGAATGGGATAATGGGAATGGGGAATGGGATAATGGGGGAATGGGGAATGGGATAATGGGAATGGGGAATGGGATAATGGGGGAATGGGGAATGGGAAAATGGGAATGGGGAATGGGAAATGGGGAATGGGATAATGGGAATGGGGAATGGGAATGGGATAATGGGGATGGGGAATGGGAATGGGGAGGGGATAATGGCATAATGGGAATGGGATAATGGGATAATGGGATAATGGGATAATGGGATAATGGGGATGGGAATGGGGAATGGGAATGGGACAATGGGATAATGGGGATGGGAAAAATGGGAATGGGAATGGATATGGGAATGGGATAAAGGGAATGGGACAATGGAATAATGGGAATGGGGAAGGGATTGGGAATGGGAAATGGGGATGAGATGCCCTGGGCTGGGGAAGAGTCATTCCCAAGGCTGGGGAAGGGTCATTCGCAAGGGTCAGGGTCGCTCCCAATGGCCGCTCCCTGGCCAGGATTTTCCAGCCTCCTGATCCCATTGGGATCTCTCCCTCCTCATCCCACTGGAGTTTTTCCCATTGGGATTCCCCTGCCCGTTTTCCCCCCACCCATCCCCTCTGGATCCAAATCCCACTCCGGAGCCTCTCCCAGTTATCCGGGGACAATCCCAATCCCTGGGGAGCGACCCCAAACCTCCCTCCATTCCACGGGATCCGGGAATGCTCCAAGTGGGAATTCCGAGCTGATCCCACTCCACAATTCCCAAAAATCATCCCTGAGCAACCCCAGGGATGAAACACCCCAAAAATTCCCTGGAAAAACTCCCTCCATTCCTCAGGAACCTGGAATGCTCTGGGAGGGAATTCCGAGCTGATCCCATTCCATGGGCAGCGACAATTCCCAAAACTCATCCATGGATGAAACATTCCCAAAAATTCCCTGGAAAAACTCCCTCCATTCCACAGGAACCTGGAATTTTTTGGATGGGAATTCCAAGCTGATCCCACTCCATGGGCAGCGACAATTCCCAAAACTCATCCCTGGATGAAACTTCCCCCAAAAATTCCCTGGAAAAACTCCCTCCATTCCACGGGAACCTGGAATGCTCTGGGTGGGAATTCTGAGCTGATCCCACTCCATGGGCAGCGACAATTCCCAAAACTCATCCCTGAGCAATTTTCCCACAAATTCCCTGGAAAAACTCCCTCCATTCCACGGGAACCTGGAATGCTCTGGGAGGGAATTCCGAGCTGATCCCATTCCATCTGCGGCGACAATTCCCAAAACTCATCCCTGAGCAACCCTAGGGATGGAACATCCCACAAAAAACTCCCTCCATCCCACGGGATCCTGGAATGCTCCGGGTGGGAATTCCCTGGGCAGTGACAATTCCCCATGGACAATGCTCCAGGTGGGAATTCTGATCCCATCCCACTCCACGGGCAGCGACAATTCCCATAGCTGAGCAACTTTCCCCCAGATTCCCAGGAAAAACCCTTCCAAACCCAACGTGATCCCCCCAGATCCCCACCACAGAGCAGCCCCACGGGATTCCCCCGGCATTCCCGGAATTTTTTGGCATTTTCCGGCATTCCCGGCGCTCCCACCTCCTCGGGGCTGAGCAGGAACTCCGGGGGCGGGTTGTAGGACTCGGCGTGTCCCGGCAGCGGCATCTTGGGCGCGGGCACGTGCATCTTGTGCCGGCCCAGCACCGAGTTGGGCTCCTCGCGCGCCCACAGGTCGTAGAAGGTGGGAGTGCTCTCCTTGGGCTTCCGCGGCTGGATCCAGCCCATCTTGATGGCGTGCACCAGCTTGGAGACCTGCGCAGCATTCCCGGGGTTTGGCACGGGGCGGGAGGACCTTTCCGTCCTCCTCGTCCCCATGGAGCTGTTCCAGCCTCCTCAGCTTTCCATGGATCCTCCTGATCCCACCTGGATCTTCCCAATCTCCTGATCCCACTTGGATCGTCCTCAGCTTTCCATGGATCCTCCTGATCCCATCTGGATCTTTCCAACCTCCTCATCCCAATGGAGCTGTTCCAGCCTCCTCAGCTTTCCACGGATCCTCCTGATCCCACCTGGATCTTCCCAATCTCCTCATCCCACTTGGATCCTCCTCAGCTTTCCACGGATCCTACTGATTCCATCTGGATTTTTCCAATCTCCTCATCCCATCTGGACCCTCCTCAGCTTTCCACGGATCCTACAGATCCCACCTGGATCTTTCCAACCTCCTCATCCCACCTGGATCCTCCTCAGCTTTCCATGGATCCTCCTGATCCCACCTGGATCTTCCCAATCTCCTCATCTCACTTGGATCCTCCTCAGCTTTCCACGGATCCTCCTGATCCCACCTGGATCTTCCCAATCTCCTGATCCCACCTGGATCCTCCTCAGCTTTCCATGGATCCTCCTGATCCCACCTGGATTTTTCCAATCTCCTCATCCCATCTGGACCCTCCTCAGCTTTCCACGGATCCTCCTGATCCCACCTGGATCTTCCCAATCTCCTCATCTCACTTGGATCCTCCTCAGCTTTCCACGGATCCTCCTGATCCCACCTGGATCTTTCCAACCTTCTCATCCCATCTGGACCTTTCCGTCCTCCTCATCCCACTGGAGCTGTTCCAGCCTTCTCAGCTTTCCATGGATCCTCCTGATCCCACCTGGATCTTCCCAATCTCCTGATCCCACCTGGATCCTCCTCAGCTTTCCACGGATCCTCCTGATCCCACCTGGATCTTCCCAATCTCCTGATCCCATCTGGACCTTTCCATCCTCCCCATCCCATCTGGGTGTTTCCTGTCTTCTAATCCATTGGGATCTTCCAGCCCTTCTCAGCTTTTCCCTCCTCCTCCTCATCCCATTCGGATTCTTTCCAATCTCCTGATCCCACAAGGGCTTTTCCATCCTCCCCATCCCACCTGGATCTTTCCTCCCACCTCATCCCACTGAGATCTTTACACTCTCCTCAATCCAATAGGACCTTCCCAATCTCCTCAGCTTTTCCACTCTCCTCATCCCACCAGGATCTTCCCAATTTCCCCATCCCATCCAGATCTTTCCGATCTCCCCATCCTACCAGGACTTCTCCAACCTCTTCATCTCACCTGGATCTTTCCACTCTCCTTAACTTTTCCATCCTCCCCACCCCAGTGGGATCTTTCCAATCTCCTCATCCCATTGGGATTTTTCCATCCTCTTCATCCTTTTCCACCATTCTCATCTCACCACGATCTTTCCGTCCTCCCCATCCCACCAGGATCTTCCCAACCTCCTGATCCCACCAGGATCTTTCCCTTCTCCTTAACTTTTCCACTGTTCCCATCCCACCGGGATCTTTCCAGTCTCCTGATCCCACTGGATCTTTCCACCCTCCCCATCCCACCGGGATCTTCCCAATCTCCTCATTCCATTGGGATCTTTCCATCCTCTTCATCCTTTTCCATCCTTCTCATCCCACCAGGACCTTTCCATCCTCCCCATCCCGTCCAGATCTTTCCAGTCTCCTGATCCCACGTGGAGCTTTCCACCTTCCCCATCCCACCTGGATCCTTCCAGTCTCCTGATCCCACTGGAGCTTTTCCATCCTCCCCATCTCAGTGGGATCTTTCCAATCTCCTCATCCCCTTGGGATTTTTCCATCCTCTTCATCCTTTTCCCCCCTTCTCATCCCACCGTGATCTTGCCAATCTCCTGATCCCACCAGGATCTTTCCAATCTTCCCATCCCACCAGGACCTTTCCAACTTTCTCATCCCACCTGGATATTCCCACACTCCCAGCTTTCCCAATCTCCTTATCCCACTGGGACCTTTTCAATCATCTCGTCCCACTGGGATCTTTCCATCCTCTTCAGCTTTTCCTGATCTCCTGATCCCACCTGGATCTTTCCAATCTCCTCATCCCACCAGGATCTTTTTCTCCTCTTCATCCAACCAGGATCTTTCCACCCTCCCCATCCCACCGGGATCTTTCCAGTCTCCTGATCCCACTGGATCTTTCCACCCTCCCCATCCCACCGGGATCTTTCCAATCTCCTCATTCCATTGGGATCTTTCCATCCTTTTCATCCTTTTCCATCCTTCTCATCCCACCTGGATCTTTCCATCCTCCCCATCCCGTCCGGATCTTTCCATCCTCCTGATCCCACCAGGATCTTCCCAACTTTCTCATCCCACCTGGATCTTTCCCTTCTCCTTGTCTTTTCCACCCTCCCCATCCCACCAGGATCTTCCCAATCTCCTGATCCCACCAGGATCTTTCCAACCTCCCCATCCCATGAGGATCTTCCCACACTCCCAGCTTTTCCAATCTCCTTATCCCACTGGGACCTTTCCAATCTTCTCATCCCACTGGGATCTTTCCATCCTCTTCAGCTTTTCCACCCTCCTGATCCCACCTGGATCTTCCCAATCCCCTCATCCCACCTGGATCTTTCCATCCTCCCCATCCCACCAGGATCTTTCCAATCCCCTCGTCCCACCTGGATCTTTCCCTTCTCCTTATCTTTTCCACCCTCCTCATCCCACCAGGACCCTTCCGGTCTCCTGATCCCACTGGGGCTTTTCCACCTTCCCAATCCCACCGGGATCCTCCCACCCTCCTCATCTTTCCCACCGGGATCTCCTCCGCCCGGCATTCCGGCCTCTCTCCCACCTTTTCCTTCTCCACCAGGGAGGGGATGAAGCTCCGTTTGTCGGCGGGCCGGTTGGTCACCGGGTGGATCCGCACCTCGTGGGTGAAGAAATCCACGGACGGCTGGAAAAACGGGAATGCTCGGTGCCCAGCCCGCATTCCCGGTGGGAATTCCAGCAATGGGGCATCCCCCTCAGGCACTGCCGGCGGGAATTCCCAGGAGCCCTGGGGCCTCACCTCCCACATTCCCAATGGGAATTCCAGCCCTGGGGCCTCCCCTTGGGCATTCCCAATGGGAATTCCATACCTGGGGCCTCACCTCCCACATTCCCAATAGGAATTCCAGCCCTGGGGCCTCCCCTTTCGGCATTCCCAGTGGGAATTCCGCCCTTGGGGCCTCCCCTTTCGGCATTCCTGGTGGGAATTCCATCCCTGGGGCCTCACCTCCCACATTCCCAATGGGAATTCCATCCCTGCGGCCTCACCACCCACATTGCCTTTGGGAATTCCATCCTTGGGACCTCCCCTTTCGGCATTCCTGGTGGGAATTCCATCCCTGGGGCCTCACCTCCCACATTCCCAATGGGAATTCCAGCCCTGGGGCCTCCCCTTTCAGCATTCCCGGTGGGAATTCCATCAACGGGGCCTCCCCTTGGGCATTCCCTTTGGGAATTCCATCCCTGCGGCCTCACCACCCACATTCCCTTTGGGAATTCCATCAATGGGGCCTCCCCTTTCGGCATTCCCGGTGGGAATTCCATCAATGGGGCATCCCCTTGGGCATTCCCAATGGGAATTCCATCCCTGCGGGCTCCCCCCAGGCACTCCGGGCAGGAATCCCGCCCCATTCCCTTTGGGAATCCTGCCCCCGGTCCCTCCCACTCCAATCCCACGTTCCCGGGGCTGGGAAGGCGGCCCCACCTCGTAGGGGTCGAAGTTGACGTCCCCAAAGTGCCCCCGCTGCAGGCGCTGCACCAGCTCCAGCTGCTCCTCCGACAGACACAGCTCCGCGCCCGTCTGAGGGTCCTGCACCGTGCGCCTGCACAGACAGACAGACAGATGGACACATGGATGGACACACGGACACAGACACAGCTTGGCGCCCGTCTGAGGGTCCTGCACCGTGCGCCTGCACAGACAGACAGACAGATGGACACATGGATGGACACACGGACACAGACACAGCTTGGCGCCCGTCTGAGGGTCCTGCACCGTGCGCCTGCACAGACAGACAGACAGACGGACACATGGATGGACACACGGACGGACACACGGACACGGACACAGCTCCGCGCCCGTCTGAGGGTCCTGCACCGTGCGCCTGGACAGACAGACGGACACATGGATGGACACACGGACGGACACAGACACAGACACAGCTCGGCGCCCGTCTGAGGGTCCTGCACCGTGCGCCTGGACAGACAGATGGACACATGGATGGACACATGGACACAGACACAGCTCGGCGCCCGTCTGAGGGTCCTGCACCGTGCGCCTGTGACAGACAGACAGACAGACGGACACATGGATAGACACACACGGACACAGACACAGCTCGGCGCCCGTCTGAGGGTCCTGCACCGTGCGCCTGGACAGACAGACGGACACATGGATGGACACACGGACACACGGACACAGACACAGCTCGGCGCCCGTCTGAGGGTCCTGCACCGTGCGCCTGCACAGACAGACGGACAGACACATGGACACACGGACAGAGACACAGCTCGGCGCCCGTCTGAGGGTCCTGCACCGTGCGCCTGCACAGACAGACGGACAGACACATGGACACACGGACACAGACACAGCTCGGCGCCCGTCTGAGGGTCCTGCACCGTGCGCCTGCACAGACAGACAGACAGACGGACACATGGATGGACACACGGACACAGACACAGCTCGGACCCCGTCTGAGGGTCCTGCACCGTGCGCCTGCGACAGACAGACAGACGGACACATGGATGGACACACACGGACACAGACACAGCTCGGCGCCCGTCTGAGGGTCCTGCACCGTGCGCCTGGACAGACAGACGGACAGACGGACACATGGATGGACACACACGGACACAGACACAGCTCGGCCCCCATCTGAGGGTCCTGCACCGTGCGCCTGGACAGACAGACAGACACATGGACACACGGACACAGACACAGCTCGGCGCCCGTCTGAGGGTCCTGCACCGTGCGCCTGCACAGACAGACAGACAGACGGACACAAGGATGGACACACGGACACAGACACAGCTCGGCGCCCGTCTGAGGGTCCTGCACCGTGCGCCTGCACAGACAGACAGACAGACGGACACAAGGATGGACACACGGACACAGACACAGCTCGGCGCCCGTCTGAGGGTCCTGCACCGTGCGCCTGGACAGACAGACAGATGGACGGATGGACACATGGACACAGACGGACACACATGGACACACGGACACAGACACAGCTCCGCCCCCGTCTGAGGGTCCTGCACCGTGCGCCTGGACACACAGACGGACAGATGGACACATAGATGGACACACGGACACAGACACAGCTCGGCGCCCGTCTGAGGGTCCTGCACCATGCGCCTGTGACAGACAGACAGACAGACACATGGACACATGGAAAGATGGACACATGGACACACACGGACACACACAGATACAGACACAGCTCCGCGCCCGTCTGAGGGTCCTGCACCGTGCGCCTGGACAGACAGACAGACGGACATATGGACACACGGACACAGACACAACTCCGCGCCCGTCTGAGGGTCCTGCACCGTGCGCCTGTGGACAGACAGACAGACGGACACATGGACACACGGACACACACGGACACAGACACAGCTCGGCCCCCGTCTGAGGGTCCTGCACCGTGCGCCTGCGACAGACAGACAGATGGACACATGGACACATGGACACACGGATGGACACACGGACGGACACACGGATGCAGAGACACCTCCGGCCCCCTCTGAGGGTCCTGCACCGTGCGCCTGCACATGGACGGACACACGGACAGATGGACACATGGACAGATGGACCGATGGACATGCGGGGGACACCGGGATATGGGGGACATCGGGATAGGAACACTGGGATGGGGGACAGGGATCCCATCATTCCAAAATCCCAGGATGTTCAGGAGTCAAACTTTACGTTCTCGGAGCTCTTTCTCAAGTTCAGCCATTCCACAATTCCAGGCCCTTTCCCGGGAATTCCTCACCAGTATTCCGGGTTCTCCATCTTCTCCAGGAACAGGTCCAGCTCGTCCTTGCTCCTCAGGGGTTTGTAGATCTTCTTCCCGTCCAGGTCGTAGCCGACGTGCGGGAAATCCTGGTACCATTCCATGGGAATGTTCCCCACCGTGTTCCGGATGTCCTGCAGGGAAAAAACGCCGGGAAAAGGGTGAGGGGAGGGCGGGGAATTCCAGGGAATCCTCGGGGAAAAGGGTGAGGGAATTCCAGGGAATTCTTGGAAAAAAAGGTGAGGGAATTCCAGGGAATCCTTGGGGAAAAAGGTGAGGTAATTCCAGGGAATCCTTGGGGGAAAGGATGAGGGAATTCCAGGGAATCCTTGGAGGAAAAAGAGGAAAAAGTGAGGGAATTCCAGGGAATTCTTGGGGGAAAGGGTGAGGGAATTCCAGGGAATGCTTGGGGGAAAGGGTGAGGGAATTCCCTGGATTGTGGGTGCAATTCCACGGATTTTGGCTGTGATCCCAAGGATTTTGGGACTCCCTGTGCCCCCAACCTCTGCCCAGGATCATCTGCACATCCCTGGCTGCACTTCCATGGATTAATGGGACTCCCAATCATCTTCCTCTCCCTGGTTGAGATTCCCTGGATTTTGGCTGCAATTCCATAGATTCTGGCTTTGATCCCACAGATTTTGGCTGTGATCTCAGATTTTGGGACTCCCTGTGCCCCCATCCTCTGCCCAGGACCATCTCCACATCCCTGGCTTCATTTCCACAGATTTTGGCTGCAATTCCACGGATTTTGGCAGCGATCCCACAGACTTTGGCCGCGATCCCGCAGATTCTGGCCGCGATCCCGCAGATTCTGGCCGCGATCCCGCACATTTTGGCCGCAATCCCGCGGATTTCGGGACTCCCTGTGCCCCCATCTCCTCCCAGAGCCCCGCTCTGCCCCGTGCGGGGATCACTCCGCCCCCGGAGCCGGGCTCGGCGGGCTCGGCGGGCTCCGTCCCTTTCCCGGGAATGCTGCCGGGGCCGGGCTCGGGCTCGGGCTCGGGATAAACGAAAGCAGATGGCCGCGGGAGCTTCCAGAGGGCCGGCAGGGGGATGATGACAGAGCTTGGGTTTCGGAAGCTGCCGAGACAGGGATTAAGTGCGGCAGCGCACGGAAGGTGCCGCGCTCGGGCCGGCAGCGGGGACGAACCTCCCGCGCGGAGCTCCCGGGAGGCGCCGCTGCAAAAAAGCGGGGGGAGCTCTGGAAAAGCTCAGGAAAAACGCCGGAAAAACGCGGCCGTTCCTGGTTTTTTGTTCTTTTTTTCCAGCTGGAAATGCTGGATTTCCTCTGGGGTTCATGGAGTTTTGAGGGGGGGGTGGGATAATGCAGCTCGCAGCTGCGGGGATTCCCGGGTGGATCGCGGGAATTCTGCAGGGAAATCCCGGGGGATCCCGGAGACTTTTCCAGGGTTTTGTTTTTTTTCTGGGAGAGCCGCAGAGGGGTTTGGGATGCAGCACCCAGGGAATGGCTCCCCGTGGAAAACTGGGATTTTGGGATGGAATTCCCAGAGAATCCGGGGCTGCTCCATCCCTGGGATATCGGGAATGGGACGGGGAATGACACCTGACACCTCTGGAATTTCCGCGCTCCAATTCCCTCACGGCTCGCCCCGGGCAGGGAATTCCAGCCGATCCCAGCGGCGGCTCCTCAAGGGTTAATTCCCAATTCCCGGGAGCACCGGGACCGGGGTAAATCCCAATTCCCAGCGGGATTAATCCCAATTCCCAGCGGGAATTCCGCGGGAATGGGAAGGAGGGGCTTACAGGGATGGGGGTGCAGCGCCGGCATGGAAAACCCTCCGGGAATCCTCAGGGGTCTCGGGATGAGATCACCGGGACACCGGGAATGTCGTGGGCAGCGAATTCCCTCGGCTCCGGGCGCTCCCGGAATTCCAGAGGGATCCCCAGAGTCCTCCCCGGGAACTCCGGTGAATTTCGGGACTGGGACAAGGGAATTTATGGGGAAAACCGGGAAAGGGGCAGCGAATCCTGGATGGGGTGCGGAATTCCAGAGGGATCCCAGAGCCCCTCCTCGGGAACTCCGGTGAACTTTAGGATTGGGAATTTATGGGGAAAACCGGGAAAGGGGCAGCGAATCCCGGGTCGGGGCGGAATTCCAGAGGGATCCCAGAGCTGCCCCCGGGAACTCCGGTGAATTTCGGGACTGGGACAAGGGAATTTATGGGGAAAACCGGGAAAGGGGCAGCGAATCCTGGATGGGGTGCGGAATTCCAGAGGGACCCCAGGGCCCCTCCTCGGGAACTCCGGTGAACTTTGGGATTGGGAATTTATGGGGAAAACCGGGAAAGGGGCAGCAAATCCCGCGTCGGGGCGGAATTCCAGAGGGATCCCAGAGCCCCCGGGAACTCCGGTGAATTTCGGGACTGGGACAAGGGAATTTATGGGGAAAACCGGGAAAGGGGCAGCGAATCCTGGGTGGGGGTGGAATTCCAGAGGGACCCCAGGGCCCCTCCTCGGGAACTCCGGTGAACTTTGGGATGAGGGAATTTATGGGGAGGACGGGTTGGGGGCGAAAGGGAAAGCGGGAGAGGAGTGGCGAAGGGGTTAAGCGCGAAGGGTGAGCTCAGGTAGGCCGGGCCTGGGGCTCCCCTTGCCGAGGGCTCCTGTTCCAAGGCAGCCGGGCCCGGAGGAGGGGCCGGGCCGAGCCGGGCCGCCCATTCCCGCCGCTATAAAAACCCCGCAGCTCCAGCCCGCGGCTCCCGGAGGATGCGCACGTGCGCCGGGAGCGGCGGCGAGCCCCAAAACCGGGGATAAACCGAGACTAAACCGGGATAAACCCCCCCCCCCCCCCAAAAACCAAACCGGGATAAAAACCCGCAAACCCGGGATCAACCCGCGATCAAACCCCGCGGCCACCGGGGTAAAGCGGCGCGATAAAACCCCTAGAAAGCAGGATAAAAGCGGGGTAAAAGCGGGAGAAAAGCCCCAAAACCCGGGACAGAAGCGGGATAAAAGCCCTCAGAGCGGACCGGCGAGAGCCATGAGCGGCCGGAGCTGAGCGCTGCTGCCGGTTTGCCGGCTCTCCAGCGGCTTTTCCAGCCATGTCCTTCGCAATGCTGCGCTCGGCGCCGGGGCGCTTCCTGTACCCCGAGATCAGCGCGCTGTCCGAGGACGAGGAGAACAGCGAGAGCTCGGGCTCGGAGGAGAAGCCCTTCCACGTGGAGGGCGACGCGTTCGGCATGCGGGGCGGCAAGCGGCGGCCCGGCAAGAGCCGCGGGCGGCTGGCGCGGGAGCCGCGGCAGCGGCACACGGCGAACGCCCGCGAGCGGGACCGCACCAACTCGGTGAACACGGCGTTCACGGCGCTGCGCACGCTGATCCCCACCGAGCCGGCCGACAGGAAGCTCTCCAAGATCGAGACGCTGCGCCTCGCCTCCAGCTACATCTCGCACCTGGGCAACGTGCTGCTGCTCGGCGACGCGGGCGGCGGAGGGCAGCCGTGCCACGGGGCGGCGGCGGCGGCGGCGGCGGGGCCGGGAGCGGCGGCGGCGGCGGCGGCGGCGGCGGCAGCGGCGTTCTGCAGCGGAGGGAGCGCGTCCCCGCCCGGGCGGGAGAGCGAGAGCGGGCAGCCGCGGCAGATCTGCACCTTCTGCCTCAGCAACCAGCGCAAAATGGTGAGCGGTGATGCCGGGAATACCGAGAATAACGCGAATAACGGGGATACTGGGGTCCGGGATAGCGGGAATGGGGTCCGGGATAGCGGGAATGGGGATCCCGGGGTGCCCAGCCCCGGCAGATCGGCACCTTCTGCCTCAGTAACCAACCCAAAATGGTGAGCGGTGATGATGGGGATAACGGGAATAACGGGGATAGTGGGGATATTGGGGTCCGGGATAGCGGGAGTGCCGCGGGGACAGAGGGAACAGGGAGCAGGACCGGGGTGCCCAGCCCCGGCAGGTCTGCACCTCCTGCCTCAGCAACCAGCGCAAAATGGTGACTGCTGGTGATGGGGATAACTGGAGATACTGGGGTCCGGGATAGCGGGAACGCCACGGGGATTTGGGAATGGAGATTGGGATTTGGGAATGGTGGGATTCCCAGCCGCGGCAGATCTGCACCTTCTGCCTCAGCAACCAGCGCAAAACGGTGAGTGGTGGTGATGGGGATAATGGGGATACTGGGGTCCGGGACAGCGGGAATGCCACGGGGATTTGGGAATGGGGAATTTGGGAATCGCGGGGTGCCCAGCCCCGGCAGATCGGCACCTTCTGCCTCAGCAACCAGCGCAAAATGGTGAGCGGTGGTGCCGGGAATAACGGGAATATTGGGGTTCGGGATAGTGGGAATGCTGGGGAGAAGAGTACCAGGATTTGGGAATGGGGGCTCCCGGGGTGCCCAACCCCGGCAGGTCTGTGCCTTCTGCCTCAGCAACCAGCTGAAAATGGTGACTGCTGGTGATGGGGATAACGGGGATAGTGGGAATATCGGGGGATTTGGGGATCCCGAGGTGCCCAGCCCCGGCAGGTCGGCACCTTCTGCCTCAGCAACCAGCGCAAAATGGTTGAGTTTGGGACAGAGGGAACGGGGACCGGGATAGCGGGAATACTGGGAATGCGGAGCAGGATACCGGGAATGCCACAGAGATAGAGGGAAAGGGGAGCAGGATTTGGGAATGGGGAGGAGGATTTGGGAATCCTGGGATGTTCAGCCCTGGCAGATCTGCGCCTTCTGCCTCAGCAACCAGAGGAAGCTCGTGAGTCCTGGAGGGTTCGGGATGCAGGGACTGGGATACCGGGAATGGGGGCCGGGATACTGGGAATGGGGATTGGGATACTGGGAATGCCGTGGGGATTGAGGGAAAGGTGACCTGGGATTCAGGAATGAATCCCGCAGGGATGTGGGAATTGAGTCCCAGGATTCGGGAATGTTGTGGGGGGTGAAGGGAATGGGGGCCAGGATACTGGGAATGGGATACTGGGAATGGGGACCGGGATACGGGGAATGGGGAATGGGATACTGGGAATGGGATACTGGGAATGCCGCAGGAATTGAGAGAAAGCTGGCCTTGGATTCAGGAATGAATCCCACAGGGATAAAGGGGAACGGAGATTGGGATTTGGGAATGAATCCCGCAGGGATAAAGGGGAACAGAGATTGGGATTTGGGAATGAATCCTGCAGGGATGTGGGGAATTGTGTCCCAGGATTCAGGAATGTTGTGAGGGTGAAGGGAATGGGGACCGGGATTTGGGAATGAATCCCGCAGGGATAAAGGGGAACGGGGATTGGGATTTGGGAATGAATCCCGCAGGGATAAAGGGGAACGGGGATTGGGATTCAGGAATGAATCCCGCAGGGATAAAGGGGAACGGAGATTGGGATTCAGGAATGAATCCTGCAGGGATAAAGGGGAACGGGGATTGGGATTTGGGAATGAATCCCGCAGGGATGTGGGGAACGGGGATTGGGATTCAGGAATGAATGCCACAGGGATAAAGGGGAACGGAGATTGGGATTCGGGAATGAATCCCGCAGGGATAAAGGGGAACGGGGATTGGGATTTGGGAATGAATCCTGCAGGGATAAAGGGGAACGGAGATTGGGATTTGGGAATGAACCCCACAGGGATAAAGGGGAACGGAGATTGGGATTCAGGAATGAATGCCACAGGGATAAAGGGGAACAGAGATTGGGATTTGGGAATGAATCCCGCAGGGATAAAGGGGAACAGAGATTGGGATTTGGGAATGACTCCCGCAGGGATAAAGGGGAACGGGGATTGGGATTCGGGAATGAATCCCACAGGGATAAAGGGGAACGGGGATTGGGATTTGGGAATGAATCCCGCAGGGATAAAGGGGAACGGGGGCTCCCAGGATTCTGGATTCGGGTTGGGAATGAGGAGCTCCCGTGCAGAGGCACTGGGGCTTCCCAAAAAAAACCGGAGATTCCTGATCCCGGGAGGCAGGGAATTGTGTCCTGGGAATTCAGGAACGAATCCCTCGGAGAACTGAGTCCCGGGATGCGGGAATGCCGAGGGGATGAAGGGGGTGGGGACCAGGATTCGGGATTTGGGGTGGGAATGACGAGCTCTCGTGTGGGTTTTCCTGGAAAAGTGGCGATTCCCGGGTTTATCCAAGTGAAAATTCTGTTTGTTCCACTCTGAGGAGCAGCGGGATGCAGGGAATTGTGTCTCGGGAATTCTGGAACGGAACCCGTGGGGATGTGGGGCACGGGGATTGGGAATTTGGGAATGAATCCCGTGGGGATTCAGGGAATTGTGTCCCGGGAATTCGGGAATGAATCCCGTGGGGATTCAGGGAATGGGGACTGGGAATTTGGGAATAATGAATCCCGTGGGGATGTGGGGAACGGGAATTGGGAATTTGGGAATGAATCCCGTGGGGATTCAGGGAATTGTGTCCCGGGAATTCGGGAGTGAATCCCGTGGGGATTCAGGGAATGGGGACTGGGAATTTGGGATCCACACTGGGAATGACAAGATCCCATCTGGGGGCCTCCCAAAAAAAAAATGGAGATTCCCAGGTTTGTCCCAGCGATTCCTGGGGTTACCTCAAGGATTCCCAGTTTATGCCAGGAATTCCCTGATTTATCCCAGAGATTCCCGGTTTATCCCAGCGATTCCCAGTTTATCCCAGCAATTCCCTGATTTATCCCAGTGATTCCCGGGTTTATCCCAGTGTTTGCCCACTGCTGGGATCAGAGGCCCGAGACGGCTCCAAAATCCACGGAAAATCCACAAAAAATCCACAGAAATCCACGGAAAATCCACAAAAAATCCAAAGAAAATCCACGGAAAATCCATGGAAAATCCATGGAAAATGCATGGAAAATCCATGGAAAAACCTCTCTGGAGCCATGGGAAAAGGGACTGGGATTTGGGATTGGCTCCCAGTATTCCCAGTAACTCCATAACAGGATCCCAGTATTCCCAGTAACTCCATAACGGGATTCCCAGTATTCCCAGTAACTCCATAACGGGATTCCCAGTGCTCCCAGTAACTCCATAATGGGTGATCCCAGTATTCCCAGTAACTCCATAACAGGATTCCCAGTATTGCCAGTAACTCCATACTGGGATCCCAGTGTTCCCAGTAACTCCATAATGGGTGATCCCAGTATTCCCAGTAACTCCATAACGGGATTCCCAGTGTTCCCAGTAACTCCATACTGGGATCCCAGCATTCCCAGTAACTCCATAACGGGATTCCCAGTATTCCCAGTAACTCCATAACAGGATCCCAGTGCTCCCAGTAACTCCAAAACCGGATTCCCAGTATTCCCAGTAACTCCATAATGGGTCTCCCAGTATTCCCAGTAACTCCAAAACCAGATTCCCAGTATTCCCAGAAACTCCATAACAGGATCCCAGTGCTCCCAGTAACTCCATAATGGGGGTTCCCAGTATTCCCAGTAACTCCATAACAGGATCCCAGTATTCCCAGTAACTCTGTATTGGGGCTCCCAGTATTCCCAGTAACTCCATAATGGGTGATCCCAGTATTCCCAGTAACTCCATAACGGGATTCCCAGTATTCCCAGTAACTCCATAACAGGATTCCCAGTATTGCCAGTAACTCCATACTGGGATCCCAGTGTTCCCAGTAACTCCATAATGGGTGATCCCAGTATTCCCAGTAACTCCATAACAGGATCCCAGTATTCCCAGTAACTCCATAACGGGGTTCCCAGTATTCCCAGTAACTCCGTAACGGGATTCCCAGTATTCCCAGTAACTCCATGATTGGATCCCAGTATTCCCAGTAACTCCATGACGGGATTCCCAGTATTCCCAGTAACTCCATACTGGGATCCCAGTATTCCCAGTAACTCCATAATGGGGGATCCCAGTATTCCCAATAACTCCATGAAACGGTTCCCAGTATTCCCAGTAACTCCATAATGGAGATCCCAGTATTCCCAGTAACTCCGTACTGGGTCTCCCAGTATTCCCAGTAACTCCATAACAGGATCCCAGTATTCCCAGTAACTCCATAACGGGGTTCCCAGTATTCCCAGTAACTCCGTAACGGGATTCCCAGTATTCCCAGTAACTCCATGATTGGATCCCAGTATTCCCAGTAACTCCGTAACGGGATTCCCAGTGTTCCCAGTAACTCCATGATTGGATCCCAGTATTCCCAGTAACTCCGTAACGGGATTCCCAGTATTCCCAGTAACTCCGTAAGGGGATTCCCAGTATTCCCAGTAACTCCATAACAGGGTTCCCAGTCCCTGAGTGCCGGCACTCCCAGTTCCCAATCCCAGTGCTCCCAGTTCCCCCAGTGTCCCCGGATTTTGGGATTCCCTCTCCTCTCCTGATTTCCTGGATTTTGGGATTCCCTCTCCTTTCCTGATTGCCCGAATTTTGGGATTCCCTCTCTCTTGATTCCCTGGATTGTGGGATTTCCTGGATTTTGGGATTCCCTCTCCTCTCCCGATTCCCTGGATTTTGGAATTCCCTCTCCTTTCCTGATTGCCCAAATTTTGGCATTCCCTCTCTCTTGATTCCCTGGATTTTGGGATTCCCTCTCCTCTCCCAATTCCCTGGATTGTGGGATTTCCCGGATTTTAGAAGTCCCTCTCCTCTCCCGATTCCCTGGATTTTCAGATTCCCTGGATTTTGGGATTCCCTTTCTTCTCCCAAATCCCTGGATTTGGGAATCACCAAACTCTGGGGTTTTCCACCCAAATCATTCCCAAAGCCCAACAGTGCTGGGGTTTAGGAAAAAGGGAATTTGGGAAAAGGGGAATTTGGGAAAAAGGGAATTTGGGAAAGGGGAATTTGGGAAAAGGGAATTAGGGAAAAGGGAATTTGGGAAAAGGGGAATGTGGGAAAAAGGGAATTTGGGAGAAGGGGAATTTGGGAAAAGGGGAATATGGGAAAAGGGAATTTGGGAAAAGGGGAGTTTGGGAAAAGGGGAATATGGGAAAAGGGAATTTGGGAAAAGGGGAGTTTGGGAAAAGGGGAATTTGGGATTCTAAATAAATCCCCGCCCCTAATTTTCCATCAATCCCATGAATCCCCATCCTCAGTTTCAGATCAATTCCTATAAAACCCCATCACAAATTTCACATCAATCCCAATAAATCCTCATCCCTGATTTTCCATTAATCTCAAAAAAATTCCATCACTAATTTGGGATGAATCCCAATAAATCCCCATCCTTAATTTTGTAATTCCTACAAATTCCCAGTGTGAATTTTCCATCAATCCCAATAAATCCCCATCCTTAATTTTCCATCAATCCCAGTAATTCCCACCCCTAATTTCGGATCAATTCCTATAAAATCCCATCACAGCTGGAATTGGGGCTGGGAATAGAACTGGAATTGGGACGGGAATTGGGATGGGAATTGGGCTGGAATTTGGGCTGGAATTGGGGCTGGAAAGAGAATTAGAACTGGAATTTTAGAACTGGAATTAGGGCTGGAATTAGAACTGGAATTCTAATTCCGTTCTATTGGAATGGAATTAGAACTGGAATTGAAGCTGGGATTAGAACTGGAATTAGGGCTGAAATTTGAACTGGAATTAGGATTAGAACTGGAATTGGGGCTGGAATTAGAATGAGAACTGGAATCAGGGGTGGAATTAGAGCTGGAATTAGAACTGGATTTGGGGTTGGAATCAGAACCGGAATTAGAACTGGAATTGGGGCTGGAATTAAGGCTGGGATTAAGGCTGGAATTGGGGCAGGAACCAGGACTGGAATTGGATCTTGAATTGGAGCTGGAATTAGAACTGGAATCAGGGCTAGAACTGGGGCTGGATTTGGGACAGGAATCAGGGCTGGAATTAGAACTGGAATCGGGGCTGGAATCGGAGCTGGAATTGGGGCTGGAACTAGAATAAGAACTACAATCAGAACTGGAATTAGGGCAGGAATTGGGGCTGGATTTGGGAATGGAATTAGGAGTAGAATTAGAACCGGAATCGGGGCTGGATTTGGATCCGGAATTGGAGCTGTGATTCAGGCTGGAATCAGAACTGGAATTGGGGCTGGAATCGGGGATGGATTTGGATCTGGAATTAGAACAGGAATCGGGGCTGGAATTGGGGCTGGAATTGGGGCTGGAATCAGGGCTGGAATTAGAACTGGAATTAGAACAGGAATCAGGGCTGGAATTAGAACTGGAATTAGGGATGGAATTGGGGCTGGAATTAGGGCTGGAATTAGAACTGGAATTGGAACTGGGATTAGAACTGGAATCAGGGCTGGATTTGTGGCTGAAATTAGAATTGGAATCAGAACTGGAAACAGAGCTGGAATCAGGGCTGGAATTGGATCTGAAATTAGGGCTGCAAATAGAACTGGAATTGGGGCTGGAATCAGGGCTGGAATCAGAACTGGAATCAGGGCCGGAGCCGCCGCTCCCGATCCGTGCCGGGTTGTTTTGGGATGCATTCCCGTGGGTTTGGGGTTTATGGGGTGTGAGGGGAATCCCATCCCGCCCTTTGATCCCCGGGGTGTCGGACAAGGCCGAGGAAATGAGATCCAGACCCTCGGGAATGCCGGGAACGCCGGAATGGGAACGGCTCCGGGGCTTGGGAGCATCCCAGGGCTCCCATTCCCACCCAAATCCCTCTGGGATCATCCCAGAATCTCCATTCCCACCCCAAATCCCTCTGGGATCATCCCAGGGCTCCCATTCCCACCCAAATCCCTCTGGGATCATCCCAGGGCTCCCATTCCCACCCAAATCCCTCTGGGATCATCCCAGAATCTCCATTCCTGCCCCAAATCCCTCTGGGATCATCCCAGAATCTCCATTCCCACCCCAAATCCCTCTGGGATCATCCCAGGGCTCCCATTCCCACCCCAAATCCCTCTGGGATCATCCCGGAATCTCCATTCCCACCCAAATCCCTCTGGGATCATCCCAGGGCTCCCATTCCCACCCAAATCCCTCTGGGATCATCCCAGGGCTCCCATTCCCACCCAAATCCCTCTGGGATCATCCCAGGGCTCCCATTCCCACCCAAATCCCTTTGGGATCATCCCAGGGCTCCCATTCCCACCCAAATCCCTCTGGGATCATCCCAGAATCTCCATTCCCACCCCAAATCCCTCTGGGATCATCCCAGGGCTCCCATTCCCACCCCAAATCCCTCTGGGATCATCCCAGGGCTCCCATTCCCACCCAAATCCCTTTGGGATCATCCCAGGGCTCCCATTCCCACCCAAATCCCTCTGGGATCATCCCAGAATCTCCATTCCCACCCAAATCCCTCTGGGATCATCCCAGGGCTCCCATTCCCGCCCCAAATCCCTCTGGGATCATCCCAGGGCTCCCATTCCCACCCCAAATCCCTCTGGGATCATCCCAGAATCTCCATTCCTGCCCCAAATCCCTCTGGGATCATCCTGACCCCTTCCTTTCGGGAGGGAGGGGATTTGGGGTAAAGGAATTCCCCTCTGGAATCTCCTCGGGATCCAGGGGAGAATTGGGATCCAGAGGGGAGTGGGACAGAGAAGGATTTGGGATCCAGAGGGGATTTGGGATAAAGGAATTCCCGTCTGGAATTTCCTCAGAGGGAATTGGGATCCGGGAGGGAATTGGGATATGGAGGGAATTGGGATAAAGGAATTCCTGTCTGGAATCTCATCAGGATCCAAAGAGAATTGGGATCCGTAGGGGATTTGGGATAAAGGAATTCCCGTCTGGAATCTCCTCAGGATCCAGGGAGGAATTGGGATATGGAAGGGAATTGGGATACAGGAATTCCCATCTGGAATCTCATCAGGATCCAGGGGGGAATTGGGATCCAGGGGGGAATTGGGATATGGAGGGAATTGGGATAAAGGAATTCCCGTCTGGAATCTCCTCAGGATCCAGGGGGGAATTGGGATATGGAAGGGAATTGGGATAAAGGAATTGCCGTCTGGAATGCTCTCAGAGGGAATTGGGATCCAGGGGAAAACCGGGATCCAGAGAGGATTTGGGAAATCCTGGGAAAGAGGAAATCCCAGGAAAAGCGAAATCCTGGGAAATGGGAAATCCTGGGAACGGCCGATTCCCGGGAAATGGGAAATGATGGGAAATGGGAAATCCTGGGAAATGGGAAATCCTAGGAAATGGGGAATACTGAAAATGGGAAATCCTGGGAATCCCAGGGAAAACCCCAGCACAGCTTCATAAGGAAAGGTTTTCCATGGAAAAATCCTGGATTTAGTCACAGGGGACAAGAATTCCATGGGATTCCCGAACCACCCCTTTTCCCCCTTCAGGGCTGCACCCCAATCCAGGATTTCCATGGAAAAACCCCAGATTTAGTCACAAAGAGCAAGAATTCCACGGGATTCCCAAACCACCCCGGAGCCAGGAGCTTCCCTGAGCCATTCCCGCTGTACCCCAGGATGAGAACACTCAAACCCAGGTTTTCCATGGAAAAAATCCCAAATTTATGCATGGGGAGCAGGAATCCCACGGGATTCCCAAAGCACCCCGGAGCCGGGAGCTTTCCTCAGCAATTCCCGATTTTCCCCTTTTCCCCCTTCAGGGCTGTGCCCCAATTCCAGGATTTCCATGGAAAAACCCCAGATTTAGGCACTAGGAGCAGGAATTCCGCAGGATTCCCAAACCACCGCGGCGCCGTTCTGCTTTCCCCCCTTCAGGGCTGCACCCACATCCAGGTTTTCCATGGAAAAATCCCAGATTCAGGCACAGGGAGCAGGAATTCCGCGGGATTCCCGACCCACCGCGGGGCCGTTCCCGCTTTTCCCCCCTTCAGGGCTGCACCCACATCCAGGTTTTCCATGGAAAAATCCCAGATTCAGGCACAGGGAGCAGGAATTCCGCGGGATTCCCGACCCACCGCGGGGCCGTTCCCGCTTTTCCCCCTTTCCCGAATCCCGAATTGCTGCCGGAGGGAGGGAGGGAGGGAGGGAGGCAAGAGCGGGGCTGCGGCTGCGGCTGCGGCTGCGGCACTTTGGGATTTTCCCAATCCCCGTTTCCGCTCCAGACGGCCCCGAGCTCCCGGGGATTGAACATCTGGGAAATCGGAGCGCCATCAATCCCCCCGCTGCCGTCTGCCCTCCCCTCCCCTCCCCTCCCCTCGGAGGGACGGACGGACGGACGGACGGACGGACGGGGCCGCACGTGCGGTGCGGGCAGCGAGAACGGCGGGGAGGGCTGCGGGTGGGCATGGGCATGGGGAACGGGAATGGGATCCCGAAAAACGGGGATGGGAAACGGGAATGGGATCCCGAAAAACGGGGATGGGAAACGGGAATGGGATCCCGAAAAACGGGGATGGGAAACGGGAATGGGATCCCGAAAAACGGGGATGGAAAACGGGAATGGGATCCCGAAAAACGGGGATGGGAAATGGGAAAGGGATCCCGAAAAACGGGGATGGGAAATGGGAAAGGGATCCCGAAAAACGGGGATGGAAAACGGGAATGGGATCCTGAAAAATGGGGATGGGAAATGGGAAAGGGATCCCGAAAAACGGGGATGGGAAACGGGAATGGGATCACGAAAAATGGGGATGGGAAACGGGAATGGGATCCCGAAAAACGGGGATGGGAAACGGGAATGGGATCCCGAAAAACGGGGATGGAAAACGGGAATGGGATCCCGAAAAACGGGGATGGGAAACCGGAATGGGATCCGAAAAACATGGATGGAAAATGGGAATGGGATCCCAAAAAACGGGGATGGGAAACAGGAGGATGGAAAACGGGAATGGGATCCTAAAAAATGGGATAGGGAAAAGGGGAAGGTTTGGGATGGGGATGGGAAACGGGAATTGGATCCCGAAAAATGGGATGGAAAACGGCGGGGAGGGTGGGATGGGGATGGAAAATGGGAATGGGATCCCAAAAATTGCGGATGGAGAATGGGAATGGGATCCCAAAAAATGGGGATGGAAAATGGGAATGGGATCCCAAAAAACTGGGGATGGAAAACGGGAATTGGATCCTGAAAAATGGGGATGGAAAATGGGAATGGGATCCCAAAAATTGCGGATGGAGAATGGGAATGGGATCCCGAAAAATGGGAATGGGATCCCAAAAATCGGGGATTGAAATGGGAACTTGATCCCGAAAAATGGGGATGGGGAAAAGGGAGAGGATGGGATGGGGATGGAAAATGGGAATTGGATCCCAAAAAATGGAGATGGAAAATGGGAATGGGATCCCGAAAAATGGGGATGGAAAATGGGGAAAGGTTTGGGATGGGGCAGGGATTGGGAACTGGATTCCAAAAACCAGGGATGGAAAATGGGAACTGGATCCCACAAACTGGGATAGGGAAAAGGGAGAGACCTGGATGGGGCAGGGGAGTGGGAATTGGATCCCAAAAAATGGGATAGGGAAAGGGGAAGGATGGGATGGGGATGGAAAATAGGAATTGAATCCCAGAAAACAGGGATGGAAAATGGGAATTGGATACCAGAAACTGGGAATGGGAAATGGGGAAAAGTTTGGGATGGGGCAGGGAGCAGGAATTGGATCCAAAAAACTGGGAATGGAAAATGGGGGAGGATGGGATGGGGATGGAAAACGGGAATGGGACCCCAAAAAACGGAGATGGAGAACGGGAATGGGATCCCGAAAAATGGGGACGGGAAACGGGAATTGGATGCCAAAAACTGAGGATGGATGCCAAAAAATGGGGATGGAAAATGGGAACTGGATCCCCAAAAATGGGGATGGAAAATGGGAACTGGATCCCAAAAATGGGGATGGAAAATGGGAACTGGATCCCAAAAAGTGGGACAGAGAAAAGGGAGAGGATGGGATGGGGCAGGGAGTGGGAATTGGATCCCAAAAAACTGGGATGGAAAATGGGGAAAGGTTTGAGAGGAGGCAGGCAATAGGATCCCAAAAACTGGGAATGGGGAAAAGGGGAAAGGTTTGGAATAGGGCAGGGAATTGGAATTGGATCCCAAAAACTGGGAATGGAAAATGGGGGAGGATGAGATGGGGATGGGAAACGGGAATGGGACCCCAAAAAACTGGGAATGGGGAGCGGGGGATACTGGTTATACTGGGATGGGTACTGGTTATACTGGGATGGGTACTGGTTATACTGGGATGGTACCAGGAACGGTACAAAAACCAGGGATGGAAAAAGGGAATCGGATCCTGGAAAATGGGAAAGGTTTGGGATGGGGCAGGGAATGGGAACTGGATCCCAAAAAACTGGGAATGACAAGGAGGACTGGGGGATACTGGTTATACTGGGAGTGGTACTGGGAGTGATACTGGTTATACTGGGAGTGGTACTGGGAGTGATACTGGAGTTATACCGGTGGCATTGGGACTATACTGGTTATACTGGTTATTCTGGGGGCTATACTGGTTATACTGGGAGTTATACTGGTTATACTGGTAGCACTGGGATTATACTGGTTATACTGGGGTTATACTGGTGGCACTGGGGCCATGCTGGTTATACTGGGGTTATACTGGTTACACTGGTGGCACTGGGATTATACTGGTTATACTGGGGTTATACTGGTAGCACGGGGACTATACTGGTTATACTGGGGTTATACTGGTTATACTGGGGTTATACTGGTGGCACTGGGGCCATACTGGTTATACTGGGGTTATACTGGTGGCACTGGGACTATACTGGTTATACTGGGGTTATACTGGTGGCACTGGTAGCACTGGGATTATACTGGTTATACTGGCTATACTGGGGTTATACTGGTGGCACTGGGGCCATACTGGTTATACTGGGGTTATACTGGTGGCACTGGTGGCTATACTGGTTATACTGGTGGCACTGGGGTTATGCTGGGGCCATGCTGGTTATACTGGTTATAGTGGCTATACTGGGGTTATACTGGTTATACTGGGATTGTACTGGCTATACTGGGATTATACTGGTTATAGTGGCTATACTGGGGTTATACTGGCTATACTGGGGTTATACTGGTTATAGTGGCTATACTGGGGTTATACTGGTTATACTGGGGTTGTACTGGTTATACTGGCGGCACTGGGGTTATGCTGGGGCCATGCTGGTTATACTGGTGGCACTGGGGATGGCACTGGGGGTGACTGGGGCACGGGAATCCCGGGATCGGGGCAGGGATCAGGGACAGCTCTGGGAGATCCTGGGAGGATTCCCGGGAAGGGATCCCTGGGAAATTGCCTGGAACGGGATCCAGGAGAATTCCCCGGGAGGATTCCCTGGGAAGGGATCCCAGAGGATTCCCGGGAAGGGATTCCAGGAATATTCCCTGGGAAAGGATCCTGGGAGAATTCTCAGGAAAGGATCTCGGGAGAATTTTCAGGAAGGGATCTGGGGGGATTCCCAGGGAAGGGATCCCAGGAGGATTCCCTGGGAGAGGATCCCAGGAAGGAATCTCAGGAGAATTCCCTGTGAGGATTCCTTGGGAAGGGATCCTGGGAGAATCCCCAGGAAGGGATTCCAAGAGAATTCCCAGGGAAGGGATCTCGGGAGAATTTCCTGGGAATGCGCTCCCAGAGGATTCCCACGAAGGGATTCCAGAATTCCCTGGGAAGGGATCCTGGGATGATTCTCTGGGAAATGGATCCAGGAAAACTCCCTGGGAAGGGATTCTCTGGGAAAACATTCTGGGAGAATTCCCAGGGAAGAGATCCCGGAGGATTCCTGCGAAGGGAATTCCGCTGGGAAGCGGATCCTGGGTGGATTCCGCGGGAAGGGATCCCGGGAGGATCCCAGCAGAATTCCCAATCCCAGGTTTGATCCCGTCTCCTTTCCCTCCCGCAGAGCAAAGACCGGGACAGGAAGACGGGACAGCTCCGGAGCTAGGCCGGGAATTCCAGCCGGGAATTCCAGCCGGGAATCCCAGCCGGGAATCTCAGCCGGGAATCCCAGCCGGGAATCCCAGCCGGAGCAGGGGAAGCCGCGCTGGAGGATTCCCGGATCCAGCGACGTTTTCCTGCCGGATCCCGCGGGAAGAGCGGCACCGACATTCCAGAGGATCCCACGGGACACAGAGGAGGTGCCGGAATTCCGGGAGATCCCGGGAATGTGGGGCCGCTCCGGGAATCCTCGGGAATTCCTGCCCTGGGATTTCGGATCATGGAACACTTGGAACTCTGGGAATTCCTGGGAATTCCTGCCCCTGGGATTCCGGATCATGGAACACTTGGATCTCTGGGAATCCTTGGGAATTCCTGCCCTGGGATTCTGCATCATGGAACACTTGGACGTCTGGGATCCACTCTGGGAATCCTTGGGAATTCCTGCCCTGGGATTCCGGATCATGGAACACTTGGATCACTGGGAATCCTTGGGAATTCCTGCTCTGGTATTCCGGATCATTGAACACTTGGATCTGCTCCAGAAATTCTCAGGAATTCCTGCCCTGGGATTCCTGCACATGGAACACTTGGATCACTTGGATCCACTCTGGGAATCCCTGTCCCAGGATTCCTGCAGGTGGAACACTGAGATCTCCTGGATCCACTCCAGGAATTCCTGCCCTGGAATCTCTGCTCATGGAACACTTGGATCTCTGGGATACACTCTGGGAATCCTTGGGAATTCCTGCCCTGGGATCCCTGGATCCTCATGGACATTCTGGCTTTTCCAGAGCCATTTCCCAGATCCACTTCCTGCTTGGAGCCACTTGATCCCAGAACCGATCCTGGAATCGATCCCTGAACTGATCCTGGAATTGATCCTGGAACTGATTTTAGAACCAATCCCTGAACTGATCCCGGCACCGATCCCTGAACTGATCCTGGAATTAATTCCTGAACTGATCCCGGAACTGATCCTGGAATTATAAACCCCAGAACTGATCCAGGAACGGATCCCGGCACCGATCCCTGAGCGCGGGGTGCAGGGGCTGCATTTTTTGGGAATTATCAATCACATGCTGGAATTTCATGTTGTTGATGTGGGAATTAATTAAATCCGGATTTTGTGTCATTAATCGGGAATCTGGGTCATGATCCTTGAGGGAATTCCTTTCCCTTTCCCTTTGCCCTTTCCCATTTCTCTTCTCCCTTCCCCTGTCCCTGTCCCCTTTTCCCATTTTTCCTTTCCCCATTCCCTTTTCCCTTTCCCCATTTTTCCTCTTTCCTTTTCACTTTTTCTTCTCCTTTCCCCTTTCCCTTTCCTCTTCTCCCTTCCCCTGTCCCTGTCCCCTTTTCCCAATTTCCCTTCCCCTTTCCCTTTTCCCAATTTCCCTTTCCCCATTTTCCCTTACCTTCCCCTTTCTCCATTTTCCCTTTCCCTTCCCCTTTCCCTAATTTCCCTTTCCCCATTTTCCCTTTACCTTCCCCTTTCTCCATTTTCCCTTTTCCTTCCCCTTTTCCCTTGCTCCCTTCTCCTTTTTTCCTTTTCCCCATTTTCCCTTTCCCCATTTTCCCTTCTCCTTTTCCCTTTCCCTTTCCCCCCATCTTCCCTTTCCCTATTTTCCCTTTCCCTTTTCCCATTCCCTTCTCCATTCCTTCTCCCCTACTCCCTTTCCCATTTTCCTTTCCTTTCCCATTGTCCTTTCCTTTCCCATTTTTCTTTCCCATTTTCCTTTCCCATTTTCCTTTCCTTTCCCATTTTCCTTTCCCATTTTCCTTTCCCATTTTCCTTTCCTTTCCTTTCCTTTCCTTTCCTTTCCTTTCCTTTCCTTTCCTTTCCTTCCCTTTCCTTTCCTTTCCTTTCCTTTCCTTTCCTTTCCTTTCCTTTCCTTTCCTTTTCCTTTCCTTTCCTTTCCTTTCCTTTCCTTTCCTTTCCTTTCCTTTCCTTTCCTTTCCTTTCCTTTCCTTTCCTTTCCTTTCCTTTCCTTTCCTTTCCTTTCCTTTCCTTTCCTTTCCTTTCCTTTCCTTTCCTTTCCTTCCCTTCCCTTCCCTTCCCTTCCCTTCCCTTCCCTTCCCTTCCCTTCCCTTCCCTTCCCTTCCCTTCCCTTTTCCCCTTTTCCCTTTTCTCCTTTTCTCCTTTTCCCTTTTCTCCTTTTTCCCTTTTCCCATTTTCCCCTTTTCCCACAGGTTATTCCCAGCCACCACCGACATTCCCAGTGCCAGAAGGAGCAGGTAAAAACCAGGAATTTGGGAAATCGTGGGGAAACAAACCCCAGCACTTCCCAAAGCTCCCCCTGAGGGATCCCAGGACAACGGGATGTTCCCAAATCCGGGGTGTTCCCAAATCCGGGGTGTTCCCAAATCAGGGGTGTTCCCAAATCTGGGATGTTCCCAAATCCGGGGTGTTCCCAAATCCGGGATGTTCCCAAATCCGTGTGCCAAGGGAAAGGCCTGGAATGTGGGGCAGCAGGAGGGGGAGGAAAACTGGGATGGGATCTGGGATTGGGAACACGACTGGGATTGGGATTGGGAACAGAACTGGGATGGGATCGGGATCAGGACTGGGATGGGATCGGGATCAGGACTGGGATGGGATCGGGATCAGGACTGGGATGGGATCGGGATCAGAACTGGGATGGGATCGGGATCAGAACTGGGATGGGATCGGGATCAGGACTGGGATGGGATTGGGAACATGACTGGGATGGGATCGGGATCAGGACTGGGATGGGATCGGGATCAGGACTGGGATGGGATCGGGATCAGAACTGGGATGGGATCGGGATCAGGACTGGGATGGGATTGGGATTGAGAACACGACTGGGATGGGATCGGGATCAGGACTGGGATCTGGACTGGGATCAGAACTGGGATGGGATTGGGATCAGAACTGGGATGGGATCGGGATCAGAACTGGGATGGGATCGGGATCAGGACTGGGATGGGATCGGGATCAGGACTGGGATGGGATTGGGATTGAGAACACGACTGGGATGGGATCGGGATCAGGACTGGGATGGGATTGGGATCAGGACTGGGATGGGTCGGGATTGGGATCAGAACTGGGATGGGATCGGGACCAGAACTGGGATGGGTCGGGATTGGGATCAGAACTGGGATAAGACTCAGATCCAAGAGAAAACCAGGATAAGCCCCGGACCAGGATTCCCATGGGATTCCTTGAGCCCCCGACCCTGAGTGATTCCCGTGGAATCCCCTGATCCCGAGTGATGCCCCTGGATTATCCAAGGGCGTCGGCACCATGGGGAGGGCTGGAGAGGGAGGAGAATTCCCAGGAAAAGGTTGTTGGGTCCATGGGAAGAAAATCAAGGAATTGCAGAGCCTGGAAAAGCCCCTGGAGCCTCCCAAATCCATCCCCAGCTGTGTCCCCATCCTGCATCCACAGGGATGGGAATTCCAGCTGGGAATGGGAATCCCAACCCAGAATTCCAGCTGGGAATGGGGATCCCAACCCAGAATTCCAGCTGGGAATGGGGATCCCAACCCGGAATTCTAGCTGGGAATGGGGATCCCAGCCCAGAATTCCAGCTGGGAATGGGGATCCCAACCTGGAATTCCAGCTGGGAATGGGGATCCCAGCCCAGAATTCCAGCTGGGAATGGGGATCCCAACCCGGAATTCCAGCTGGGAATGGGGATCCCAACCCAGAATTCCAGCTGGGAATGGGAATCCCAACCCAGAATTCCAGCTGGGAATGGGGGTTCCAGCCCAGAATTCCAGCTGGGAATGGGAATCCCAGCCCAGAATCCCAGCTGGGAATGGGGATCCCAGCCCAGAATCCCAGCTGGGAATGGGGATCCCAGCCCAGAATTCCAGCCCTTTCCAGGGGAATATTCCCAAAAATCCCACCTCAATGCTCTTCCCAGCCTTTCCCAGCCCTGGGCTCAGCTGGAGCGGGGAAAAGGCTCCGGATCCAGCCGGGAATTCCACGGGAATTGCAGCATTCCCTGATCCCACAGATGCCGAGGGGCTCCTGTCCCTTTTTCCCGGCTCCTGGTTCCCTTCCCAGCTCATTCCCATCCCATTCCCGGCTCATTCCCGGCTCCGTCCCTGCCCCCGCCGGCCGGCCGGGGCCTGGCCCGGGATTTTCCGGGACATTTTTGCTCCATGAAATCAGCGCAGGCTCCCGGATCCGCACGTCGCGGCCTTGGCTCCCGCGGGATTGGCCCCGAGCCGGGAGCCGCCGCTCCCGCTGCCAGCCCAGCCCAGCCGCGGCTCCTGGAATTCAGGAATTCAGGAATTCGGGCCCCGGGCCCGCCGTGGCTCCGCAGCAGCAGCAGCCGCGCAGGAATTTTGGGATCCGCGGCCATCCCCGGGCCCGGAGCTGCTCCCGATTTCCCTGCGGGCCCGGCAGACCCAAACTGGGAAAGGAAGATCCGAACTGGGAATTTTTGGCCCGTCTGGAGGCTCCTGGGGGAGGATTCTGCCTCATTCCCAGCTCCCGGGGCAAATCCAGTGGGATTGACCTGGGAATGAGCCTCGGGAATGTCCCCATGGAGCTGCCCGGGGCCACCAGATCCAGGAATTCCTGGGGCTGGAGAATCCCTGGGGCTGGGAAATCCCTGGGGATGGGAATGAGGGAATCCCTGGGGCTGGGAAATCCCTGGGGATGGGAATGAGGGAATTCCTGGGGCTGGGAAATCCCTGGGGATGGGAATCAGGGAATCCCTGGGGCTGGGAAATCCCTGGGGATGGGGATTCCATCCCAGCCGTGTCCCCATCCCACATCCTCAGGGATGAGAATTCCAGCTGGGAATGGCAATTCCAGCCCAGAATTCCAGGGGAAAATTCCCCAAAATCCCCCTGTGGACGGCTCTGGGGGTGCCAGGGGTGGGATACGGATCCGGGTGTTCCCAAATCCCGCTGTGCCAGGAAGGTGAGGCTCCCCCAGCTGCCAGAATTCCCAAAAATCCCTTCCATATTCCGGGAGAGCTGCAGCAGGGTTTGGGATGCAGGCTGGAGGGATGGGAAACAGGGAATATCAGATTCCCATGGAATATTCGGATTTTGGGATGGAATTCCCAGAGAATCTGGGGCTGGAACGTCCCTGGAGCATCCTGGGATAGCCGGAGCTGGAATGGCTGGGAAAGGACGATCCCTAAAATCCCCTCCAACCAAAACCATTCCAGGATTCCATGGACAACCACAGAATTATCCCAGGGCAGGCCGGAACATCCCTGCCCATGGAATGGGACAATCCCTAAAATCCCTTCCAACCAAAACCATTCCAGGATTCCATGGACAACCACAGAATTATCCCAGGCCAGGCTGGAGCATCCCAAGATATCCGAACCCTCTCTGCCTATCCCTAAATCCTGTCCAACCCAAACCATTCCAGGATTCCCTGGACAACCCCAGAATTATCCCAAGCCAGGCTGCAACATCCCTGCCCGTGAAATGGGACAATTCCTAAAATCCCTTCCAACCAAAACCATTCCAGGATTCCCTGGACACCCCTGGAATTATCCCAGGCCAAGCCGGAGCATCCCTGCCTATCCCTAAATCCCTTCCATCCCAAACCATTCCAGGATTCCCTGGACAATCCCAGAATTATCCCAGGCCAGGCTGGAGCATCCCTGCCTATCCCTAAATCCTGTCCATCCCAAACCATTCCAGGATTCCATGGACACCCCCAGAATTATCCCAGGCCAGGCTGGAGCATCCCAGGATAGCCAAACCATCCCTGCCCACGGAATGGGACAATCCCTAAATCCCGTCCATCCCAAAGCTTCCAGGAGACCCCAGTGCACCCGGAGCACTTCCAGCTCCCATTCCCAACAAATCCCAGCCCCCATTCCCAATTCCTGACCATTCCCAGCAAATCCCAGCCCCCATTCCTGATTCCTGACCATTCCCAGTGAATGCCTGCCCCTATTCCCAGTGAATTCCAACCACCTTTTGTAATTTCTGATCATTCCCAGTGAATGCCAGCCCGCATTCCTGATTCCTGACCATTCCCAGTGAACCCTAGGCCCCATTCCCAGTGAATTCCCAGCCCCCATTTCCAATCCCTGACC
This sequence comes from Melospiza melodia melodia, assembly GCF_035770615.1. Classification (NCBI taxonomy): domain Eukaryota; kingdom Metazoa; phylum Chordata; class Aves; order Passeriformes; family Passerellidae; genus Melospiza; species Melospiza melodia. The sequence continues at coordinate 173,540,913 of NC_086194.1, read as the reverse complement.
ATTCCCAGTGAATCCCTGCCCCTATTCCCAGTGAACTCCCAGCCCCCATTTCCAATCCCTGACCATTCCCAATGCATCCCCCCGCAATTCCTGACCATTCCCAGTGAACTCCCAGCCCCCATTTCCAATCCCTGGCCATTCCCAATGAATCCCAGACCCCACTCCCAGTTCCCGATCATTCCCAATGACTCCCAGCCCCCATTTCTAATTCCTGACCATTCCAAATGAATCCCAGCCCTGATTCCCAACGACTCCCAGCCCCCATTCCCATTAAATCCCAGTCCCCATTCCCAGTGAATCCCAGGCTCCATTCCTAATTCCTTACCATTCCCAATTCCTTACAATTCCCGATGACTCCCAGCCCCCATTCCCTTTAAATCCCACCCCTACTCCCAAGAACTCCCAGCCCCTACTCCCAATTCCTGACCATTCCCAGTGACTCCCAGCCCCATTCCCAGTGACTCCCAGGGCGCATTCCCAATCCCAGACCTCATTCCAATCCCTGGCAATTCCTAATGAAGCCCAGACCCCATTCCCAGTGAATCCCAGCCCCCATTCCCAGTAAACCCCAGCACCCATTCCTAAATTCCTGACCATTCCCAGTGAACCCCAGCCCCCATTCCCAGTGACTCCCAGCCCCCATTCCCAGTTCCTGACCATTCCCAGTGACTCCCAGCTCCCATTCCTAATTCCTGACCATTCCCAGTGACTCCCAGCCCCCATTCCCAGTTCCTGACCATTCCCAGTGACTCCCAGCCCCCATTCCCAGTTCCTGACCATTCCCAGTGACTCCCAGCCCCCATTCCCAGTTCCTGACCATTCCCAGTGACTCCCAGCTCCCATTCCTAATTCCTGACCATTCCCAGTGACTCCCAGCCCCCATTCCCAGTTCCTGACCATTCCCAGTGACTCCCAGCTCCCATTCCTAATTCCTGACCATTCCCAGTGACTCCCAGCCCCCATTCCCAGTTCCTGACCACTCCCAGTGAACCCCAGCTCTCATTCCCAGTTCCTGACCATTCCCAGTGAACCCCAGCCCCCATTCCCAGTGACTCCCAGCCCCCATTCCCAGTTCCTGACCATTCCCAGTGACTCCCAGCCCCCATTCCCAATCCCTGACCATTCCCAGTGACTCCCAGCCCCCATTCCCAGTTCCTGACCACTCCCAGTGAACCCCAGCTCTCATTCCCAGTTCCTGACCATTCCCAGTGACTCCCAGCCCCCATTCCCAGTTCCTGACCATTCCCAGTGAACCCCAGCCCCCATTCCTAATTCCTGACCATTCCCAGTGACTCCCAGCCCCCATTCCCAGTTCCTGACCACTCCCAGTGAACCCCAGCTCTCATTCCCAGTTCCTGACCATTCCCAGTGAACCCCAGCCCCCATTCCCAATCCCTGACCATTCCCAGTGACTCCCAGCCCCCATTCCCAGTTCCTGACCATTCCCAGTGAACCCCAGCTCTCATTCCCAGTTCCTGGCCATTCCCAGTAACTCTCAGCCCCCATTCCCGGTGACTCCCAGCCCCCACCACTCGCGGTGACTCCCAGCCCCCACAGTTTCCAATCCCGGGCCATTCCATTCCCGGCGCCTGGAATGAGCTGCCAGGCTCCCACCTGATCCATCAGCAGCTGCTCCCGGCCATTCCCGGCCCGCACCTGCAATTCCTGCCGGGAACCACATGTGACCCCTCCTGTGATCCCTGATTTATTCCCTGCCAGCCAGCGCTCTCCCCCCTCCTCGCCCCGTGCCTGCCAGCTGGGAATCACATCCCCAAAAAAACCCCATCCCAAAAAAAACCCCATCCCAAAAAAAACCCCGGGGGGGATGGGGGGTTCACAGCGAGCGCTGCCCGCTATTTTCCGTCCCGCTATTTTCCCGCTGTTTTTTTTTCGGTGGTGTTTTCTGTCTCCCCCGGCCGGCGGCCGGCCCCCCTGCCCGCTCCGCGGCGCTCCCCGAGCCGCTCCAGGTGCGCTGGGAAGCGCCGGCCCCGCGCCGCCTCCCCCGTGTCCGTCTGCGGCGGGAGCAGGAAGCCAAATCCGCCTCTGGAATTCTTCACTCGCTCCTCGTTGCCGGCTCCCGCGGGATGCCGGGGTCAGGCTCCCTCCGCCGCTTTCCCGGTTCTCCCTGGATGAGCTCGGGTTACAATGCCGGCTCTGTTCCCGCCCGGGCCCCCGGCGAGCCCTAATCCCGCTCCGCTGGCTCCCGGATTGATTTTCGGGGATTTGGGATCGTTCCCGGCTTTTTCCTGCGCCTCCCCCGGATTCTCCGGGCCTCCGCTGAGAGGATTTGGCCGGGGGAAAAACGGGAATGGAGAGGCCGGGAAAGGATGGGGAATGGGAAATGGGATATGGGAGAATGGGATGTGGGGATGGGGGAAATGGGATATGGGGATGGGGTGAAATGGGATGTGGGGGATATGGGAAAATGGGATATGGGGAACTGGGAAATGCGATATAGGATGTGCGGAAATGGGATATGAGGATGTGGGATATGGGAAATGGGATGTGGGGAAAGGGATATGGGGAAATGCGATATGGAGATACAGGATATGGGGATATGGGGGGAAATGGGATATGGGGAAAGACATATGGGATATGGGGAAATGGGATATGGAGATATAGGATATGGGGATATGGAATGGGGAAATGGGATATGGGTGAATGGGATATGGGGAAAGGGATGTGGGATATGGGGAAATGGGATGTGGGATATGGGGAAATGGGACACGGGGAATGGGGAACTGGGATATGGGTGAAAGGGATATGGGGAAAGGGATATGGGATATGGGGAAATGGGACACGGGGAATGGGGAAATGGGATATGGGGGAATGGGGAATGGGATATGGGGAACTGGGATATGGGGAATGGGTGAATGGGATATGGGGAACTGGGATATGGGGAATGGGTGAATGGGATATGGGGAACTGGGATATGGGGAATGGGTGAATGGGATATGGGGAACTGGGATATGGGGAATGGGATATGGGGAAATGGGATATGGAGATATAGGATATGGGGATGGGGGGGGAATGGGATATGGGGAAACAGATATGGGATATGGGGAAATGGGATGTGGGATATAGGGAAATGGGATACGGGGAATGGGGAACTGGGATATGGGTGAATGGGATATGGGGAAAGGGATATGGGATATGGGGAAATGGGACACGTGGAATGGGGAAATGGGATATGGGGGAATGGGATATGGAGATATAGGATATGGGGATATGGGGGGAAATGGGATATGGGGAAAGAGATATGGGATATGGGGAAATGGGATACGGGGAATGGGGAACTGGGATATGGGTGAATGGGATATGGGGAAATGGGATACGGGGAATGGGATATGGAGAATGGGATGTGGGGAAAGGGATATGGGGAAATGGGATATGGAGATATAGGATATGGGGATATGGGGGGAAACGGGATATGGGGAAAGAGATATGGGATATGGGGAAATGGGATACGGGGAATGGGGATACGGGGAATGGGGAACTGGGATATGGGTGAATGGGATATGGGGAAATGGGATATGGGAATGGCATATGGAGAATGGGATGTGGGGAATGGGATATGGGGGAAGGAATAGGGGAAATGGGATACGGGAAATGGGATATGGTGATATAGGATATGGGGAAAGGGATGTGGAGAAAGGGATGTATCCCATATCCCAATTCCCAGTGGGGAACTGAGAAACGGGATTGGGATGTGGGGAACTGGGATGTGGGGAAATGGGTATGGGGAATGGGATATGGGGAATAAGATACAGGAAATGGGATTTGGGAAATGGGATATGGAGAAACAGGATTTGGGGATATGGGGAACGGGGAACTAGGAAATGGGAAACAGGGAAATGGGATGTGGGGAATGGAATATGGGCAAAGGGATATGGAGAACGGGATATGGGACATGGGAAATGGGATATGGGGAAATGGGATATGGAGAATGGGATATGGGATGTGAAGAACTGGGATGTGGGGAACTGGGAAATGGAATGTGGGGAAGTGGGAAATGGGATATGGGGAAATGGGATATGGGAAACGAGATGCGGAGAAAGGGATATTTCCCATAACCCATTTTCCCAGTGGGGAACTGGGAAATGGGATATGGGGAACTGGGATGTGGGGAAATGGCTATGGGGAACTGGGATACAGGGAATTGGGAAATGGGATATGGGGAAAGGGATATGGAGAACTGGGAAATGAGGAAATGGGAAATGGGGAACTGGGAAATGGGGAACTGGGATATGGGAACTGGGAAATGGGATGTGGGGAATGGGGAACCAGGATATAGGGATATGGAATATGGGGAAATGGAAAATGGGATGTAGGGAAAGGAACGTGGGGAATTGGGATGGGGAACTCAGAAATGGGATATGAGGAGCTGGGAAATGGGATGTGGGGAACTGGGATGTGGGATATGGGGACAGGGGATGCAGGAAATGGGATATGGGGATGTGGGAAATGGGATATGGGGATACGGGAAATGGGGAAAGGGATGTGGGAACTGGGATATAGAAAAAGGGATGTGGGGAACTGGGGAAGGGGATATGGGATGTGGGGAATGGGATGTGGGGTAATGGGGGAATGGGATATGGGGAAATGGGATATGGGGAAATGGGAAATGGGATGTGGGGAAATGGGACATGGGATATGAGGAACTGGGAATGGGAAACTGGGAAATGGGATGTGGGGAACTGGGAAATGGGGAATGGGGAACTGGGAAATGGGATAGGGGAACTGGGAAAAAGGGATGGGGAAATGGGACGTGTGGAAATGAGATATGGGGAACTGGGATGTGGGGAACTGGGAACTGGGGTGTGGGGAAATGGGAAATGGGAAATGGGGGAATGGGATGTGGGGAAATGGGATATGGAGATACGGGATGTGGGGATGTGGGATATGGGGAAATGGGATATGGGATGTGAAGAACTGGGATGTGGGGAATGGGATATGGGGATATGGGAAATGGGGAAAGGGATGTGGGAACTGGGAACTGGGATGTGGGGAACTGGGATATGGGATGTGGGGAACTGGGAACTGGGATGTGGGGAATGGGATATGGGATGTGGGGAATGGGATATGGGATGTGGGGAACTGGGAACTGGGATGTGGGGAATGGGATATGGGATGTGGGGAACTGGGATATGGGATGTGGGGAACTGGGATATGGGATGTGGGGAACTGGGATGTGGGGAACTGGGACATGGGATGTGGGGAACTGGGAACTGGGATGTGGGGAACTGGGAACTGGGACGTGGGGATCCCAGAGCCGAGCACGGACACGGAGACTCCCGGAATTCCGGGATGGACAGAAGGACAGAGGGAAGGCTGGACCTGGACCCTCCCAGCTCCAAGCACGGCATTTCCACGGACAGGGACAATTCCCGGGGCCCCAGAGTGCTCCAGCCTGGCCTGGATTCCTTGGGATTCCAGACTAGTTTGGGTGGGACGATCCCATTCCTATGAGGCAGCTCCCGTTATCCCAGGATGTTCCAGCCCTGGGTTCCCTGGGAATTCCATCCCCAAATCCCAATTTTCCATGGGCAGCCATTCCCTGTTTCCCACCCCAATCCCCTCTGCAGCTCTCCCAGAAATCCCCTGCAAAAGGCTCTGGAATTCTCCTCTGCAATTTCCCTTTTCTTCCCAGAAATTGGGGCAAAACGAGGGGATTTGGGCGAGTTTGGGCTCCCAGGAATGGGGAGGATTCTCCTCCATCCCAAACCTTGGGAATCCCGGGATGAGAGGGGAAAATCCAGGATAAGGGGGTGGGAATGGGGTGGGATTCCCTGGGAATTCCCTGCTGGAGAGGGCAGGGATGCTGGGAATGGGGTGGGAATGGAGGGGATTTCAGGGCTGATCCCATTCCCAAAGCACACCTCCTCCTATTCCAGCGCTGCTCCAGCCCTGGATTCCCTGGGAATTCCATCCCAAAATCCCAGTTTTCCATGGGCAGCCATTCCCTGTTTCCCATCCCAAACCCCTCTGCGGCTCTCCCAGAAAAACCCCTGGAAAAAGCCCTGGGATTCTCCTGGAGTTCCCAGCTCCCCCTGCACATTCCCAGTTTTCCTCTCACCCCAGATGGAATTCCCACCTTCCTCTGCACATTCCCAGTTTTCCCTCATTCCAGGAAGGTCCCAGGTGGAATTCCCAGCTCCTCCTGCACATTCCCAACTTTCCCCTTCATTCTATGAATTTCCAGGTGGAATTCCCACCTTCCTCTGCACATTCCCAACTTTCCTCTCCATCCCAGGTGGAATTCCCAGCTCCTCCTGCACATTCCCAATTTTCCTCCATCCCAGGGATGTCCCAGATAGAATTCCCAGCTCATCCTGCACATTCCCAACTTTTCCTCCATCCCAGGAAGGTTCCATGTGGAATTCCTGACTCCTCCTGCACATTCCCAACTTTTTTCCCTTCGTCCTACGAATTTCCAGGTGCAACTCCCGGCTCCTTCTGCACATTCCCAACTTTCCCCCTCATTCTATGAATTTCCAGGTGGAATTCCCACCTTCCTCTGCACATTCCCAACTTTCTTCTCATCCATCCCAGGTGGAATTCCCGGCTCCTCCTGCACATTCCCCACTTTCCCCCTCATTCTATGAATTTCCAGGTGGAATTCCCACCTTCCTCCGGCACATTCCCAACTTTCCTCTCATCCATCCCAGGTGGAATTCCCAGCTCCTCCGGCACATTCCCAATTTTCCTCCATCCCAGGAAGGTTCCAGCTGGAATTCCCGACTCCTCCTGCACATTCCCAACTTTCCCCTTCGTCCTACGAATTTCCAGGTGCAACTCCCGGCTCCTCCTGCACATTCCCAACTTTTCCCTCCATCCCAGGAAGGTTCCAGATAGAATTCCCAGCTCCTCCTGCACATTCCCAACTTCTCCCTCCATCCCAGGTGGAATTCCCAGCTCCTCCGGCACATTCCCAATTTTCCTCCGTCCCAGGAAGGTTCCATGTGGAATTCCCGACTCCTCCTGCACATTCCCAACTTTTTTCCCTTCGTCCTACGAATTTCCAGGTGCAACTCCCGGCTCCTTCTGCACATTCCCAACTTTCCCCTTCATTCTATGAATTTCCAGGTGGAATTCTCACCTTCCTCTGCACATTCCCAACTTTCCTCTCATCCATCCCAGGTGGAATTCCCGGCTCCTCCTGCACATTCCCAACTTTCCCCCTCATTCTATGAATTTCCAGGTGGAATTCCCGGCTCCTCCGGCACATTCCCAATTTTCCTCCGTCCCAGGAAGGTTCCAGGTGGAATTCCCAACTCCTCCTGCACATTCTCCCACTTTTCCCTTCGTCCTACGAATTTCCAGGTGCAATTCCCGGCTCCTTCTACACATTCCCAGTTTTCCCTCCATTTCAGGGAGGTTCCAGCTGGAATTCCCAGCTCCTCCGGCACATTCCCAACTTCTCCCTCCATCCCAGGTGGAATTCCCGGCTCCTCCTGCACATTCCCAACTTTCCTCTCCATCCCAGGTGGAATTCCCACCTTCCTCTGCACATTCCCAACTTTCCTCTCATCCATCCCAGCTGGAATTCCCAGCTCCTCCGGCACATTCCCAACTTTCCTCCATCCCAGGAAGGTTCCAGCTGGAATTCCCTCCTCCTCCTCCAGCTCATTCCCAACTTTTCTCTCATCCCAGATGGAATTCCCGGCTCCCCCTGCACGTTCCCACTTTTCCCTTCATCCCAGGAATTTCCAGGTGGAATTCCCGGCTCCTTCTACCACATTCCCAGTTTTCCCTCCATCTCAGGGAGGTCCCAGCTGGAATTCCCAGCTCCTCCGGCACATTCCCAACTTTTCCCTCCATCCCAGCTGGAATTCCCGGCTCCTCCTGCACATTCCCAACTTTCCTCTCCATCCCAGGTGGAATTCCCACCTTCCTCTGCACATTCCCAACTTTCCTCTCATCCATCCCAGCTGGAATTCCCAGCTCCTCCGGCACATTCCCAACTTTCCTCCATCCCAGGAAGGTTCCAGGTGGAATTCCCGGCTCCTTCTACCACATTCCCAGTTTTCCCTCCATCTCAGGGAGGTTCCAGCTGGAATTCCCAGCTCCTCCGGCACATTCCCAACTTTTCCCCTCATCCATCCCAGGTGGAATTCCCGGCTCCTCCTGCACATTCCCCACTTTCCCCTTCATTCTATGAATTTCCAGGTGGAATTCCCACCTTCCTCTGCACATTCCCAACTTTCCTCTCCATCCCAGGTGGAATTCCCAGCTCCTCCGGCACATTCCCAACTTTCCTCCATCCCAGGGATGTCCCAGATAGAATTCCCGGCTCCTCCTGCACATTCCCAATTTTCCTCCATCCCAGGAAGGTTCCAGCTGGAATTCCCGACTCCTCCTGCACATTCCCAACTTTCCCCTTCGTCCTACGAATTTCCAGGTGCAATTCCCAGCTCCTCCTGCACATTCCCAACTTTTCCCTCCATCCCAGGAAGGTTCCAGATAGAATTCCCAGCTCCTCCTGCACATTCCCAACTTCTCCCTCCATCCCAGGTGGAATTCCCAGCTCCTCCGGCACATTCCCAATTTTCCTCCATCCCAGGAAGGTTCCAGCTGGAATTCCCGGCTCCTCCTGCACATTCCCAACTTTTCCCTCCATCCCAGGTGCAATTCCCGGCTCCCAGCCCCGGGAATTCCTGCTGCTCACGGGAACACCTCATTTTTCCTGGGGAATTTTCAATTTTTCCCTGGAATTCTCATTTCTCCCTGGAATTCTCAGTTTTCCCGGGAATACTCGTTTTTCCTGGGAATACTTGTTTTTTCATGGAAATCCCCCACTTTTCTCCTGGGAATCCTCCATTTTTCTTGGGAATACTCCATTTTTCCTAGGAATGCTTGGTTTTCCTGGGAATTCTTGGTTTTTTGGGAATTCCTGTTTTTCCTGGGAATACCTTCTTTTTCCCTGGATGGAACACCCATTTTTCTCTGGAATACTCAGTTTTCCTGGGAATACCCCATTTTTCCTGGTAATTCCATTTTTTTCCTGGGAATTCCTGGTTTTTCCAGGGAATGCTCTATTTTTTCTAGGAATTCTCGGTTTTTCTGGGAATCTCCCATTTTTCCTGGTAATTCCTGTTTTTTCTGGGAAATGCCCCATTTTTCCTGAAAATCCCCCTTTTTTTCCCAGAAATCCCCCAATTTTCACCTGGAAATCTCCCATTTTTTCCAGGGAATGCCCCGCTTTTCCTGGGAATTCCCATTTTTCCAGGGAAACCCCCATTTTTTCTTGGAAATCCCCCATTTTTCCACGGAATCCCCTGGTTTTCCCGGGAATTTTCTTTTTTCATCGCAATATTCTTTTTTTTCTTGGCAATACTCGGTTTTCCTGGGAATCCTCCATTTTTCCTCGGAATTCCCATTTTTCCTGGGAATACTCAGTTTTCCTGGGAATTCCTGTTTTCAAGGGTACGCCTAATTTTTCCTGGGAATTCCCCATTTTCCCCTGGAATTCTCCTTTTTCCGGGGAATTCTCATTTTTTTGTGGGAATTCTCATTTTTTTTACCCTGGAATACTCAAGTTTTCCCTGCAATTCTCATTTTTTCCAGGGAATATCTCATTTCTCCTGGGAATGCCAAATTTTCCTGGAAATCCCCCATTTTTCCGGGAATACCCGTTTTTCACGGTAATTCCCCATTTTTCCTGGGAATTCTTGTTTTTCCTGGAAACACTCAGGTTTTGCTGGTAATCCCCCATTTTTCCAGGGAATTCTCATTTTTCGTAGGAATATCTGTTTTTCCTGGAAATCCCCCATTTTTCCTTGGAGTACTTGGAAAATTCCAGAATTCCCCCCAAAACACCTCAAATTCCCAAAAAATCCCCTCAAAATTCCCAAAAAAATCCCCTCAAAATGCCCCAAAAAACCACCTCAAATTCCTGAAAAAAACACCTGAAATCTCCCGAAAAATCCCACCTCAAATTCCAAAAAAAACCCAAAAAAACCAGCTGAAAATTCCTGAAAAACCCACCTCAAATTCCCAAAAAACCACCTCAAAATTCCCAAAAAAAATCCCTCAAATTCCTGTAAAAACCACCTCAAAATTCCCAAAAAAACACTACAAATTCCTGAAAAAAACCACCTCAAAATTCCTGAAAAAATACTTCAAGATTCCCTTAAAAACCCACCTCAAAATCCCCTAAAAAAGACTTCAAAATTGCATTGAAAGACCTCAAAATTCCCTCAAAAACCACCTCAAATTCCTGAAAAAACGCCTCAAATTGCCCCAAAAAACCACTTCAAATTCCTGGAAAAAACACCTGAAATTTCCCGAAAAACCCCACCTCAAATTCCCAAAAAAACACCTCAAAACTCCTGAAAAAAACCAACTCAAATTCCTGACAAAAACCACCGGAAAATTCCCTACAAAACACTTCAAAATTCCCAAAAAAACCCTGCCTCAAAATTCCCCAAAAAACCCACCTGAAAATTCCTGAAAAACCCACCTCAAATTCCCAAAAAACCACCTCAAAATTCCCAAAAAAAATCCCTCAAATTCCTGTAAAAACCACCTCAAAATTCCCAAAAAAACACTACAAATTCCTGAAAAAAACCACCTCAAAATTCCTGAAAAAATACTTCAAGATTCCCTTAAAAACCCACCTCAAAATCCCCTAAAAAAGACTTCAAAATTGCATTGAAAGACCTCAAAATTCCCTCAAAAACCACCTCAAATTCCTGAAAAAACGCCTCAAATTGCCCCAAAAAACCACTTCAAATTCCTGGAAAAAACACCTGAAATTTCCCGAAAAACCCCACCTCAAATTCCCAAAAAAACACCTCAAAACTCCTGAAAAAAACCAACTCAAATTCCTGACAAAAACCACCGGAAAATTCCCTACAAAACACTTCAAAATTCCCAAAAAAACCCTGCCTCAAAATTCCCCAAAAAACCCACCTGAAAATTCCTGAAAAAAACACTTCAAATTCCCAAAAAAAAAACACATCAAAATTCCTCTAAAACCCACTTCAAATTCCAAAAAAACCTCAAATTTCCCCCAAAAAACACCTCAAATTCCTGAAAAAAACGCCTCAAAATGCCCCAAAAAACCACTTCAAATTCCTGAAAAAAAAACCACCTGAAAATTCCTGAAAAAAAACCCCTTAAATTCCCCAAAAAGTCACCTCAAATTCCTGAAAAAAAAATCTGAAAATTGCTGAAAAAACAACTCAAAATTCCCCAGAAAAAGACCTCAAAATCCCCTAGAAAACACCTTAGAATTCCCAAGAAAAATCACCTCAAAAATCCATCCAAGACTTCAAAACTCCTGAAAAAACACCCCAGAATTCCCTAAAAAACACCTCAAAAATCTCCCAATAAAAGACCTCACGATTCCATAAAAAAAGCACCTCAAAATTCCCTAAAAACACCTGAAAATTCCCTAAAACACACCTCAAAATTCCCTAAAAAGAAACCTCAAAACTCCTGAAAAAACCACCTCAAAACCCCTAAAAAGCACCTCCAAAATCCATTTAAAATCCCTCAAAATTCTCTAAATAAACCCTCAAAATTGCCTAAAAAACAGCTCAAAATCCCTAACAATTACATCAAAATTCCCTAAAAAATGCCCTAAAACCCCTAAAAATCACCTCCAACCTCCATTTAAAAAAGGGAAAATTCCCTTCAAAAGTATCCCAAAAAAACTCCCTTGAAGAACTCCTCCAAATTCCCTTAAAAAGTACCCCAAAATTCCCTAAAAAAGACCTCAAAACTCCTGAAAATTCCCTAAAAACCACCTGCAAATTCCCTAAGAAATGCCCCAAAATTCCTTTAAAAATCTCTAAGTTCCCTAAAAACACCTCAAAATCCCCTAAAAAACACTCCCAAATCCCCTAAAAAACGCCTCAAAAATCCATTCTAAAAAAAACCTGAAAAATTCCCTAAAAAAAACCCCAGATCCCCTAAAAACCACCTCAATAATCCATTCTAAAATAAACCTGAAAAATTCCCTAAAAAACACTTCAAAAATCCATTTTAAAAACCCCTGAAAATCCTCTCCAAAAACCTCAAAAATCCATTAAAAACACCTCAAAACTCCCTTAATGAACCCCCTCAAATCCCCTAAAAAACACCTCAAAAATAAATTTTAAAACCCCCTGAAAATTTCCTTAAAAACCCCCCAAAAATCTATTAAAAATCCTTCAAAAATCCATTGAAAACCCCTCCAACCCCCCTAAAAAACCCCCCAAATTTCCCTAAAAAACCACCACCAAATCGCCTAAAAAACACTTCAAAATCCATTTTAAAAAACCCTGAAAATTCCCTTTAAAAAACCTCAAAAATCCATTAAAAATCCCGCTGAATTCCCCAAAAAACACCCCAAAATTCTGTAAAAAAAAACCCAAACCAAATTCCCTAAAAACACTTCAAAAATCCATTTTAAAAACCCCTGAAAATCCTCTCCAAAAACCTCAAAAACCCATTAAAAACACCTCAAAACTCCCTTAATGAACCTCCTCAAATCCCCTAAAAAACACCTCAAAATCCATTTTAAAAAACCCTGAAAATTCCCTTTAAAACCCCCCAAAAATCCATTAAAAATCCTTGAAAAAATCCATTAAAAACCCCTCCAACCCCCTAAAAAAACCCCTCAAAATTCCCTTAATGAACCCCCTCAAATCCCCTAAAAAACACCTCAAAAATAAATTTTGAAAACCCCTGAAAATTCCCTAAAAACCACTTCAAATATCCATTTTAAAAAACCCTGAAAATCCTCTCCAAAAACCTCAAAAACCCATTAAAAACACCTCAAAACTCCCTTAATGAACCTCCTCAAATCCCCTAAAAAACACCTCAAAAATAAATTTTAAAAAACCCTGAAAATTCCCTTAAAAACCCTCAAAAATCCATTTTAAAAAACCCTGAAAATCCTCTCCAAAAACCTCAAAAACCCATTAAAAACACCTCAAAACTCCCTTAATGAACCCCCTCAAATCCCCTAAAAAACACCTCAAAAATAAATTTTAAAAACCCCTGAAAATTCCCTTAAAAGGCATCCTAAAATTACCTTTAAAACCTTCAAAAATCCATTGAAAACCCCTCCAACCCCCCTAAAAAACCACCCATAAATCCCCTAAAAAACACCTCAAAAATAAATGTTAAAAACCCCTGAAAATTCCCTTAAAAACCCTCAAAAATCCATTTTAAAAAACTCCGAAAATTCCCTTAAAAACCACCCTAAAATTACCTTTAAAACCTTCAAAAATCCATTAAAAACCCCTCAAAACTCCTGAAAAAAAACCCTCAAAAACCCCATAAAACCCCTCAAAATTCCCCAAAAAATCCAGGCTATCCCCCCCAGCTTTGGCTCCTTCTCCCCGCTGCCCTCTTTGGGAATACCCCGGGATGAATTCGGATATTTTTATTTCCAACCTCCCCCCTTGAATAAATCTTTCCGCGCCGCTTTTCCTGCCCGCCCGTGGCACAGGAACTTTCCCGGGGCCGATCCAGGATTCCTGGCGTGCTCCCGGCCCGGCCTCGCGTTTTGGCAAATCCCATTTTCCATTCCCTTCTTTTCCCTTGGAATTCTGCCCTTCTTCCCTGGCTTGGGAGGAACCTGCTGCTGCTGCTGCTGCTGCTGCTGCTGCCTTGGGAGCATTCCCAGGATCGCGGGGGGCTCCAAACTGGGAATTCCTGCGATCAGGGGGCAGGAATTCCATCCCAAAAATCCCAATTTCTCCATGGGGAGCCATTCCAGTCATTCCCTGAATCCTGATCCTGCTTTTTTCCAACCATTCCCTGAATCCCGACCGCAAATCCCACTTTTCCAATCATTCCCTGAATTCTGAACCCAATCCCGCTTTTCCAATAATTCCCTGAATCCTGATCCTGCTTTTTCCAACCATTCCCTGAATCCTGAGCCCACTTTTCCAATCATTCCCTGAATTCTGAACCCAATCCCGCTTTTCCAACCATTCCTGAATCCTGACCTCAAATCCCACTTTTCCAACCATTCCCTGAATTCTGATCCCACTTTTCCAACCATTCCCTGAATCCTGACCTCAAATCCCGCTTTTCCAGTCATTCCCTAAATCCTGATCCAAATCCCACTTTTCCAATCATTCCCTGAATTCTGAACCCAATCCCGCTTTTCCAACCATTCCCTGAATCCTGATCCTGCTTTTTTCCAACCATTCCCTGAATCCTCACCTCGCTTTTCCAATAATTCCCTGAATTCTGAACCCAATCCCGCTTTTCCAACCATTCCCTGAATCCCGATCTCAAATCCCACTTTTCCAACCATTCCCTGAATTCTGAACCCAATTCCACTTTTCCAACCATTCCCTGAATTCTGAACCCAATTCCACTTTTCCAAAAATTCCCTGAATTCTGATCCCACTTTTCCAACCATTCCCTGAATCCTGACACAAATCTCACTTTTCAAATCATTCCCTGACTCCAAATCCCCCTTAGGAGGAGGCCTGGATTCCCTGAGAATTCCATCCCCAAATCCCAATTTTTCCATGGGAAGCCATTCCAGTCATTCCCTGAACCCTGACCCCGCTTTTCCAACCATTCTCTGAATTCTGACCTCAAATCCCGCTTTTCCAGTCATTCCCTGAATCCTGACCCCAATCCCACTTTTCCAATCATTCCCTGAATCCCACTCCCCCTTTGGCAGCCCTGGGTTCCCTGGGAATTCCATCCCCAAATCCCAATTTTCCATGGGCAGCCATTCCCTGTTTCCCATCCCAATCCCCTCTGCAGCTCTCCCAGAAATCCCCTGAAAAAGGCTCTGGAATTCTCCTCTGCAATTTCCCTTTTCTTCCCAGAAATTGGGGCAGAACAAGGGGATTTGGGCAAGTCTGGGCTCCCAGGAATGGGGAGGATTCTGCTCCATCCCAAACCTTGGGAATCCCGGGATGAGAGGGGAAAAATCCGGGATAAGGGGGTGGGAATGGGGTGGGAATGGAGGGGATTTCAGGGATGATCCCATTGCCATAGGGCAGCTCCTGCTATTCCAGCCCCGGGGCAGCCTCGGATTCCCCGGGAATTCCATCCCAAAATCCCAATTTTCCATGGGAAGCCATTCCCTGATTCCCATCCCTACACCTGCATCCCAAATCCCTCTGCCGCTCTCCCAGAAAAACCCCTGGAAACGGCTCTGGAATTCTCCTGGCACAGCAGCAAGCAGGGAATCTGAAATTTCCCTTTTCTTCTCAGAACTGGGGCAAAACGAGGGAATTTTCCTCCCATTTGTGATCCCAGTTTGGGCTCCCAGGAATGGGGAGGATTCTCCTCCATCCCAAACCTTGGGAATCCCGGGATGAGAGGGGAAAAATCCGGGATAAGGGGGTGGGAATGGAGGGGATTTCAGGGATTATCCCGTTCCATGGGGCAGCTCCCGTTTTCTCGGGATGTTCCAGGGACCCTGGGGAATTCCATCCCCAAACCCCAACATTCCATGGGAAGCCATTCCCTGCTTCCCACCCCTCCACCTGCACCCCAAACCCCTCCTCCACCTCTCCCAGAAAAACCCCTGGAAAACACTCCGGGATTCTCCTGGCATTCCCAGCTCCATTCCCGAGGAATTTTCCAGGACAGGTCCGAACGGGCAGCCCGAGGCTCCGAGGGCTCCGTGGCCACCCGGGTTCGGCCCCGGGGCCCCGCCGCCGCCGCCGCCGCTTCCGGAGGAGCCGCCGCAATTCCAGACCCCCCTTGCCGAGGCCCTCGGGAAGAGCCTCCTGCTAAAGCAGCAGCAGCAGCAGCAGCAGCGCTCCCGTTCGGAGCAGGCTCCGCTCGTTAAAGTTATGGATGGAAAAGGGAAAAAAAAGAACAAAAAAAAAAAACTGGGAAAAGCTCCGGAGGGAGCGGGGGAGGGGAGATGAACAATGGGATAATACTGGGATAAAACCCGGGATAACACTGGGATAACACGCGGGATAACACCCGGGATAACCACCGGGATGGGGTAACGGGACCGGGAGTGCCCCAGGCTGCCCCGGTTCCCCCATCCCGGGCTTTCCCAGCTGGTTCCAATCCCGGGATCAGCGGCCAGCTGGGATCGGCATCAAAGGAGCCGCTCCCGGCGGGATCGGGGCTGCAGCGGCCCCCGCGCCCCTCCCGGGGGGCTGCACCTGCAGCCTCAGCCCGCGGGGCCGGGGATTTTATCCCTCAGCCCACAGAGCCCCATGGATCCATGGAGCCACCCCTCAGCCCACGGCACCGGGGATTTTATCCCTCAGCCCTCAGCCCACAGAGCCGGGGAATTTATCCCTCGGCGCTCAGCCCACAGGGCCGGGGATTCACGGATCCATCCCTCAGCCCACAGGGCCGGGGATTCACGGATCCCTCCCCTCAGCCCACAGGGCCGGGGATTCACGGATCCATCCCTCAGCCCACAGGGCCGGGGATTCACGGATCCCTCCCTCAGCCCACAGGGCCGGGGATTCACGGATCCCTCCCTCAGCCCACAGAGCCGGGGATTCGTGGATCCATCCCTCAGCCCACAGGGCCGGGGATTCACGGATCCCTCCCTCAGCCCACAGGGCCGGGGATTCACGGATCCCTCCCTCAGCCCACAGGGCCGGGGATTCACGGATCCCTCCCTCAGCCCACAGAGCCGGGGATTTTATCCCTCAGCCCACAGAGCCGGGGATTCACGGATCCATCCCTCAGCCCACAGAGCCGGGGATTCACGGATCCATCCCTCAGCCCACAGAGCCGGGGATTCACGGATCCATCCCTCAGCCCACAGGGCCGGGGATTCACGGATCCCTCCCTCAGCCCACAGAGCCGGGGATTCACGGATCCCTCCCTCAGCCCACGGCACCGGGGATTCACGGATCCCTCCCTCAGCCACAGAGCCGGGATTCACGGATCCCTCCCTCAGCCCACAGAGCCGGGGATTTTATCCCTCAGCCCACAGAGCCGGGGATTCACGGATCCATCCCTCAGCCCACAGAGCCGGGGATTCACGGATCCATCCCTCAGCCCACGGCGCCAGGGATTTTATCCCTCAGCCCACAGAGCCACGGATTCATCCCACATCCCACAGTCATGGGTCCACGGGTCCATCCCTCACCCCACAGATCCGTGGGTTTTATCCCACATGCCTCACCCCACAGCCACGGATCCATCCCTCATCCCTCAGCCCACACATCCACGGATCCATCCCTCAGCCCACAGAAACACGGATTCATCCCTCACCCCACAGATCCACGGATCCATCCCTCAGCCCACAGATCCATGGGTCCATCCCTCATTCCTCACCCCACAGCCATGGATCCATGGGTTCATCCCTCATTCCTCACTCCACAGCCATGGATCCATGGGTCCATCCCTCATTCCTCACCCCACAGCCATGGGTCCATACCTCACCCACAGATCCATGGAACCATCCCTCATTCCTCACCCCACAGCCACGGGTCCATCCCACAGCCACGGGTCCATCCCACAGCCATGGGTCCTTCCTCACCCCACAGATCCATGGATTCATGGAGCCATCCCACAGCCACGGGTCCATCCCTCACCCCACAGATCCATGGAACCATCCCACAGTCACAGATCCATGGAACCATCCCTCATTCCTCACCCCACAGCCACGGGTCCATCCCACAGCCATGGGTCCATCCCTCATCCCACAGATCCACAGATCCATCCCACAGTCACGGGTCCATGGATCCATCCTCGTTTCACACCCCACAGCCACGGGTCCATCCCACAGCCCACAGATCCACGGATCCATCCCACAGTCACGGGTCCATGGGTCCATCCCTCATTCCTCACCCCACAGCACGGGTCCATCCCACAGCCCACAGATCCACGGATCCATCCCACAGTCACGGGTCCATGGGTCCATCCCTCATTCCTCACCCCACAGCACGGGTCCATCCCACAGCCACAGATCCATGGATTCATCCCTGATCCATCACCCCACAGCCACAGGTCCACGGATACGTCCCTCACCCCACAGATCCATGGATTCACCCCACAGTCACGGGTCCATCCCTCATCCCACAGCCACAGATCCATGGATCCATCCCTCATTCCTCACCCCACAGCCACGGGTCCATCCCACAGCCACGGGTCCATCCCTCATCCCACAGATCCATGGATTCATGGAGCCATCCCACAGCCATGGGGTCCATGGGTCCATCCCTCATTCCTCACTCCACAGCCACTGAGCCATCCCAGAGCCACGGATCCATCCAACAACCATGGATCCATCCCACAGGCACGGGTCCATCCCCCACCCCACCCCCACAGGTCCACGGGTCCATCCCTCATCCCACAGATCCACGGATCCATCCCACAGTCACGGACGCATGCATCCATCCCTGATCCCTCACCCCACAGCCACGGGTCCATGGATCCATGCCTCACCCCACAGCCACGGGTCCATCCCTCATCCCACAGCCATGGATCCACAGATCCATTTCTCATCCATGGATCCATCCTTCATCCATGATCCACCCCTCACCCCACAGCCACGGGTCCATCCCACAGGCACAGATCCATGGATCCATCCCTCACCCCACAGCCACAGGTCCATGGATCCATCCCCAGTCCACAGATCCATCCCCAATCCACGGATCCATCCCTCACCCACAGATCCATTTCCAATCCACGGATCCATCCCTCACCCACAGATCCATTTCCCATCCACGGATCCATCCCTCACCCACAGATCCATTTCCCATCCACGGATCCATCCCTCACCCACAGATCCATTTCTCATCCATGGATCCATCCCTCACCACAGATCCATCCCAATCCACGGATCCATCCCTCACCCACAGATCCATTTCTCATCCATGGATCCATCCCTCACCCACAGATCCATTTCTCATCCACGGATCCATCCCTCACCCACAGATCCATTTTCTCATCCATGGATCCATCCCTCACCCCACAGATCCATCCCCAATCCATGGATCCACCCTCTTCTCCCGCTCTCCATCCTGGCCTCAGGAAGGATTTTTCTGGAGTTTCCCCGCCTTCCAAGCATTCCAAGGGTTTAGGAAAGCAGGGCCCTGCTGCCCCCCAGGAGCCAATCCAAGGGGGATTTTTGGGATCTGGCGGATCCTGGGATCATGGAGTCCCCTGGCCGGAAGGGAAGGGCCATGGGAGCAGCTTTTCCAAGGAGAAGAGCCGAGGGAAGCTGAGCTCCAGCCAGGGGGGAGCCGGGAGCAGCTGGGATGGGACTGGGATTGGAAAAGGTCCTTAGGATAAAATAAAGGCATAATGGGATAGGATGGGATCCATGGGGTGGGATGGGATGAGATCCATGGGGTGAAACGGGATCCATAAGATGGGATCCATGGGGTGGGATGGGATGAGATCCATGGGGTGAAACGGGATCCATAAGATGGGATCCATGGGGTGGGATGGGATGAGATCCATGGGGTGAAATGGGATCCATGGGATGGGATCCATGGGGTGGGATGGGATGAGATCCATGGGGTGAAATGGGATGCATGGGATGGGATCCATGGGGTGGGATGGGATGAGATCCATGGGGTGAAATGGGATCCATGGGATGGGATCCATGGGTGGGATGGGATGAGATCCATGGGGGTGAAATGGGATCCATGGGATGGGATCCATGGGGTGGGATGGCATGAGATCCATGGGGTGAAATGAGATCCATAAGATGGGATCCATGGGATGGGATCCATGGGATGGGATTCCATGGGGTGGGATGGCATGAGATCCATGGGGTGAAATGGGATCCATAAGATGGGATCCATGGGATGGGATCCATGGCATGGGATCCATGGGGTGAAATGAGATCCATGGGGTGAAATGGGATCCATGGGATGGGATCCATGGGATGGGATCCACAGGATGGTTGCATAGGATGAGATGAGACGGGATCCACAGGATGGGATGGGATTCACAGGATGGATACGTAGGATGGGATCCATAGGATCGGGATCCATAGGATGGGATTCATAGGATGGGATGGGATCCATAGGATGGGCTGGGATCCATAGGATGGGCTGGGATGGGATCTATGGGATGGGATGGAATGGGATGGGATTGGATGGGATCTGAGATCCATAGGATGGGATGTGCTCCATAGGATGAGACAGGATGGGATCCATGGGATGGGATCCACAGGATGGGATGGGATTGGGATGGGATCCGTGGGATAACGGGATGGAGGGAGTGAGGGAAGCGGGGCCGGGAGCGGGGCCGTGGCCTCTGGCAGCCGCCGGAGCGGCAGCAGGAGCCGGGAAAAGCCATTCCAGGGATTTGGCTGCGGAGCAAAGCCACGGCCACGCTCCGGGAGCTGGACACGCTCCAGGGATCTGGACACATTCCAGGGATCTGGAGACGTTCCAGGGATCCGACCCTTGGCTCCGGACATGCTCCAGAGATCCGGCCCTTCATTCCCAAACTCTCCAGGGATCTGGACATGTTCCAGAGGTCCGGCCCTTTGCTCCCAACACACTCCAAAGATCCAAACTTTGGCTCCCAACGTGTCCCAGGGATCAGCCCTTTGCTCCCAAACGCA
Organism: Melospiza melodia melodia; assembly: GCF_035770615.1. Classification (NCBI taxonomy): domain Eukaryota; kingdom Metazoa; phylum Chordata; class Aves; order Passeriformes; family Passerellidae; genus Melospiza; species Melospiza melodia. The sequence goes on along the minus strand of NC_086194.1, from coordinate 173,520,434 downwards.
TTCCAGGGATTTGGATCACTCACAGATCCGACCCTTGGCTCCAGAATTCCAGCCCTGCATTCCCAAACACATTCCGGGATTCCAGCCCTGTATTCCCAAACATTCCAGAATTCCAGCCCTGCATTCCCAAACACATTCCAGAATTCCAGCCCTGTATTCCCAACTATGGAATCCTGTCCATGGGATCCTGGAGAGGGATCCTGGCCATGGAATTCTGGCTTGGGATCCTGGCCGTGGAATTCTGGCCTTGGGATCCTGTCCATGGAATCCTGGAGAGGGATCCTGGCTGTGGAATCCTATCCATGGAATGCTGTCCCTGGGATCCTGTTCACGGGATCCTATCCATGGAATCCTGGCCATGGAATTCTGTCCATGGGATCCTGGAGAGGGATCCTGTCCATGGGATCCTGGGCATGGGATCCTGGCCATGGAATTCCAGGTTTGGGATCCTGAAGAGGGATCCTGGCCATGGAATGCTGGCCTTGGGATCCTGGAAAGGGATCCTAGCCTTGCGATCCTGGCCCTGGGATCCTGTCCATGGAATCCTGGCCTTGGAATTCTGCCCACGGAATTCTGGCCTTGGAATCTTGGCCATGGAATCCTATCCATGGGATCCTGGCTCTGGAATCCTGTCCATGGAATCATATCCACGAGATCCTTTCCAAGGGATCCTGGCCATGGGATCCTATCCATGGAATGCTGTCCATGGGATCCTGCCCATGGAATCCTGTCCATGGCATTCTGTCCATGGAATCCTGGCCACGGAATTCTGGCCTTGGGATCCTCTCCATGGCATTCTGTCCATGGAATCCTGTCCACGGGATCCTGGCCACGGAATTCTGGCCTTGGGATCCTCTCCATGGCATTCTGTCCATGGAATCCTCTCCATGGAAAGCTGTCCATGGGATCCTGTCCCTGGAATGCTGGCCCTGGAATTCTGGCCATGGAATGCTGTCCAGGGGATCCTGTTCACGGGATCCTGGCCATGAAATCCTGTCCATGGAATCCTGTCCAAGGGATCCTGTCCATGGAATCCTGGACTTGGAATCCTGTCCCTGGAATCCTGTCCATGGAATCCTGGCCATGGAATGCTGTCCATGGAATCCTGTCCAAGGAATCCTGGCCTTGGAATCCTGGCCTTGGAATCCTGTCCAAGGAATCCTGGCCTTGGAATCCTGTCCAAGGGGATCCTGTCCATGGAATGCTGGCATGCTTTGACCAGGAAGGGATTTCAGGGACCATCCCATTCCAACCATTCCACGGGCAGGAAACTTCCCAATATCCCGGGATTGATCCAAGCTGTCCCAGGCCAGTGCCAGGGCTGGATCCCGGCCCAGGGAATGCTGGAAATTGTTTGGGAATTGCTGAGAATCGTTTGGGAATTGCCAGGAATTAACTGGGAATTGCTGGGAATTGTTTGGGAATTGCTGAGAATCGTTTGGGAATTGCTGAGAATTGTTTGGGAATTGCCAAGAATTAATTGTTTAGGAATTGCTGGGAATTGTTTGGGAATTGCCAGGAATTAATTGTTTGGGAATTGCTGAGAATTGATTTGGAATTGTCAGGAATTAATTGTTTAGGAATTGCTGGAATTAATTGTTTGGGAATTGCTGGAATTGTGTGGGAATTGTTTGGGCATTGCCAGAAATCATTTA
>NC_086194.1:173485987-173518579 GCF_035770615.1 Melospiza melodia melodia | reverse complement strand
TATCCCACTCCCAATCCCATTCCCCCATTATCCCATCCCCGCTATCCCACCCCCACTATCCCACCCCCACTATCCATCCCCACTATCCCATCCCCGCTATCCCACCCCCACTATCCCATCCCCACTATCCCACCCCCACTATCCCATCCCCGCTATCCCATCCCCACTATCCCATCCCCACTATCCCACCCCCACTATCCCATCCCCACTATCCCATCCCCACTATCCCACCCCCACTATCCCACCCCCACTATCCCACCCCCACTATCCCATCCCCACTATCCCATCCCCACTATCCCACCCCACTATCCCACCCCCACTATCCCATCCCCGCTATCCCATCCCCACTATCCCACCCCCACTATCCCATCCCCGCTATCCCATCCCCACTATCCCACCCCCACTATCCCATCCCCGCTATCCCATCCCCACTATCCCATCCCCACTATCCCATCCCCACTATCCCACCCCCACTATCCCATCCCCACTATCCCATCCCCACTATCCCATCCCCGCTATCCCACCCCCGCTATCCCATCCCCACTATCCCATCCCCACTATCCCATCCCCACTATCCCACCCCCACTATCCCATCCCCACTATCCCATCCCCACTATCCCATCCCCACTATCCCACCCCCACTATCCCATCCCCACTATCCCATCCCCACTATCCCACCCCCACTATCCCATCCCCACTATCCCATCCCCACTATCCCACCCCCGCTATCCCATCCCCACTATCCCATCCCCACTATCCCATCCCCCACTATCCCATCCCCACTATCCCACCCCCACTATCCCACCCCCACTATCCCACCCCCACTATCCCATCCCCACTATCCCATCCCCACTATCCCACCCCCGCTATCCCATCCCCACTATCCCATCCCCACTATCCCACCCCCACTATCCCACCCCCACTATCCCATCCCCACTATCCCATCCCCATTATCCCACCCCCGCTATCCCACCCCCACTATCCCATCCCCACTATCCCACCCCCACTATCCCACCCCCACTATCCCATCCCCACTCCCCCGTTCCCATTACCCCATTCCCCCACCTCCATTATCCCATCCCCGCTATCCCACCCCCACTATCCCATCCCCACTATCCCATCCCCACTATCCCATCCCCACTATCCCATCCCCACTATCCCATCCCCACTATCCCATCCCCGCTATCCCACCCCCACTATCCCACCCCCACTATCCCATCCCCACTGCCCCGTTCCATTATTATCCCCGCTATCCCACACTCCCGTTCCCCGTCCGGGCCAGCCCGGCAGCTCCGCAGCACGGGCGGAGGGGAGGGGGCCCCTCGGGCCACGCTCGCTGCGGCGGCTCGGGAAGCAAAGCAGCGCTGCCAGCGGCACATTCCCGCTGCTCACTGCCCTGGAATTCTCCCCCTCCCGCTCCTCCGCCGGCTCCGGCGCTCGCAGCTCCCGATCCCGCCGGGAGCCTCCCCCCGGCCCCCGGCCCCCCCCGGCCCCCGGCGCGGCTGCGGAGGAGGGAACGGCCTTGGAAGCGCCGCCGCCGAGCCCTCATCCATCCCTCCATCCATCCATCCATTATCCCGACATCTGGAATTGTCATTCCGGGAGGAAACGGAGCCCCCGGCCGCTTCCTCCCGCCGGCAGCCCCGGCACATCCATCTCCGCTCCGGCCGGGAATGGGAATGGGAGTGGGAATGGGAGTGGGAATGCCGCCGCAGCGCCGGCACGGGACCGGAGCGCGGCTCCGGCAGCGCCGGGAGCGGGGGCAGAGCAGGGAGCGGGACCGGGATCCTTGGGGCACCGGGATTGGCATCTGGGCCAGCCCCAGGGAGCTCGGATTGGGATCTGGGCCAGCCCCGGGCACCGGGATCGGGATCAGAGCAGGAAGCCGGGATTGGGATCGCGGGGCCAGCCCCGGGGCACCGGGATCAGAGCAGGGAGCCGGGACTGGGACCTGGGCCAGCCCCGGGCCACCGGGACTGGATCAGAGCAGGGAGCCGGGACTGGGATCGCGGGGGGCAACCCCGGGCACCGGGACTGGGATCAGAGCAGGGAGCCAGGACTGGGACCTGGGCCAGCCCCGGGGCACCGGGATCGGGATCAGAGCACGGAGCCCGCGGGGCAGCCCCGGGGCACCGGGATCGGGATCCAAGAACTTCCAGAGCACCAGGAGTGGGGTCAGAGGAGGGACTGGGATCTGTGCCAGCCCAGGGAGCCGGGACTGGGATCTGTGCCAGCCCCGGGGCACCGGGAGAAGGAGCGGGGTCAGAGCAGGGAGCCGGGACTGGGAGCTGTGCCAGCCCAGGGAAGTGGGACTGGGATCCGTGCCAGCCCCGGGAGCCGGGATCAGCTCTGCACCATCGCAAAGACCCGGGACTGGCCCGGTGCCACGGCCAGGAGCCGGGCTCGCTCTGTGTCCCCTGCCGGGCCAGCAGGAGCCGGGATCAGCTCTGTCCCATCCCAAAGACCCGGGACTGGCCCCGTGCCATCTCCGGGAGCCGGGATCAGCTCTGTACAACTCCAAACACCCGAGACTGGCCGGTGCCACAGCCGGGAGCCGGGATCAGCTCTGTCCCAGCCCTGTGACCCGGGTCTGGCCCGGTGCCACGGCCGGGAGTCGGGCTCGCTCCGTGTCCCCAGCGGGGCCCGGGCCGGGAGTGCCGGGAGCCGGGATCAGCTCTGTCCCATCGCTGTGACCCGGGACTGTCTCTGTCCCAGCCCTGTGACCCGGGACTGGCCCGGTGCCATCGCTGTGACCCGGGACTATCTCTGTCCCAGCCCTGTGACCCGGGTCTGGCCCGGTGCCACGGCCGGGAGTCGGGCTCGCTCCGGGTCCCCAGCGGGGGCCGGGATCAGCTCTGTCCCATCGCTGTGACCCGGGACTGGCCCGGTGCCATCGCTGTGACCCGGGACTGTCTCTGTCCCAGCCCTGTGACCCGGGACTGTCTCTGTTCCATCGCTGTGACCCGGGACTGTCTCTGTCCCATCGCTGTGACCCGGGACTCTCTCTGTCCCATCGCTGTGACCCGGGACTGTCTCTGTCCCAGCCCCGTGACCCGGGACTGTCTCTGTCCCAGCCCTGTGAGCCGGGACTGGCCCGGTGCCATCGCTGTGACCCGGGACTGTCTCTGTCCCAGCCCTGTGACCCGGGTCTGGCCCGGTGCCATTGCCGGGAGCCGGGCTCGCTCCGTGTCCCCCGCGGGGCCCGGGCCGGGAGCGCCGCCGCTGCCGCCGCCGTTGCTGCGCTGCATTTCCCGGGCACGGGGCCAGGCGGCCGCGGCGGGAGCGGCGGGAGCGGGGCCAGGACGGATCCGTGCGGAGCGCGGGGGCAATTCCCGGGGAAAGCGCTCCCGGGGGCCGCTGCGGAGCCGCTCCAGCTTCTCCAGACCGGCTGCTGCTGCCGGCCGCGACTGCAGGTGCCGGGGAAGCGCAGACCGCCTCGGGACGCAGGGAATTCCGGGAGCGGATCCGGGATCCCAGCCCGGTCCGGATGGGGATCACCCGGGAATTCCATCCCAGCACACCCACAGACAGGAGTTCCTTCCCAAAATCCCGGCTGGGCAAACAGGGATGGGTTGGGAATTGGGAGTTAACTGGAGTCCTAAAACCATGGAATCCTGAAACCATGGAATCCCAAACCATGGAATCCTATAAACCATGGAATCCCGAAACCATGGAATCCTATAAACCATGGAATCCTAAAACCATGGAATCCCAAACCATGGAATCCTAAAACCATGGAATCCTGAAACAATGGAATCCCAAACCATGGAATCCTGTAAACCATGGAATCCTAAAACCATGGAATCCTAAAACCATGGAATCCCAAGCCATGGAATCCCAAACCATGGAATCCTTATAAACCATGGAATCCTTATAAACCATGGAATCCCAAACCATGGAATCCCAAACCATGGAATCCCAAACCATGGAATCCCAAACCATGGAATCCTATAAACCATGGAATCCCGAAACCATGGAATCCCGAAACCATGGAATCCTAGAAACCATGGAATCCCAAACCATGGAATCCCAAAACCATCGAATCCCAACCATGGAATCCCGAAACCATGGAATCCTATAAACCATGGAATCCTATAAACCATGGAATCCCAAACCATGGAATCCTATAACCATGGAATCCTATAAACCATGGAACCCCAAAACATGGAATCCTGAAACCATGGAATCCCAAAACCATCGAATCACAAAACCGTCGAATCACAAACCATGGAATCCTATAAACCATGGAATCCTATAAACCATGGAATCCCAAACCATGGAATTTCAAAACCACGGAATCCTGAAACCACAGAATCCCAAACCAAGGAATCCCAAAACCATGGAATCCCAAAACCATGGAATCCTATAAACCATGGAATCCTATAAACCATGGAATCCCAAAACCGTGGAATCCCGAAACCATGGAATCCTGAAACCATGGAATCCGAGAAACCATGGAATCCTGAAACCACAGAATCCTATAAACCATGGAATCCCAAAACCATGGAATCCTAAAACCATGGAATCCTAAAACCATGGAATCCCAAAACCATGGAATCCTGAAACCATGGAATCCTTGAAACCATGGAATCCTATAAACCATGGAATCCTATAAACCATGGAATCCTATAAACCATGGAATCCTATAAACCATGGAATTTCAAAAGCATGGAATCCCAAACCATGGAATCCCAAAACCATGGAATCCTATAAACCATGGAATCCCAAACCAAGGAATCCCAAAACCATGGAATTCCAAAACCATGGAATCCTATAAACCATGGAATCCCAAACCATGGAATCCCAAAACCATGGAATTCCAAAACCATGGAATCCTATAAACCATGGAATCCTATAAACCATGGAATCCTATAAACCATGGAATCCCAAACCATGGAATCATATGAACCATGGAATCCTATAAACCATGGAATCCCAAAACCATGGAATCCCAAAACCATGGAATCCTATAAACCATGGAATCCTATAAACCATGGAATCCTATGAACCATGGAATCCTATAAACCATGGAATCCCAAACCATGGAACCCCGAAACCATGGAATCCTATAAACCATGGAATCCCAAAACCACGGAATCCTATAAACCATAGAATCCCAAAACCGTGGAATCCCAAAACCATGGAATCCCAAACCATGGAATCCCGAAACCATGGAATCCTATAAACCATGGAATCCTATAAACCATGGAATCCCAAAACCATGGAATCCTATTAATCATGGAATCCTATGAACCATGGAATCCCAAAACCATGGAATCCCAAAACCATGGAATCCCAAAACCATGGAATCCCAAAACCATGGAATCCCAAAACCATGGAATCCCAAAACCATGGAATCCTAAAACCATGGAATCCTAAACCCAAGGATTTACGGAAGGGGTTTTGGGATGGAAAGGATTTTAGGGATGTTCCCATTCCCGTGGGGCAGCTCCTGCTATCCTGGGATGCTCCAGGCACGGAGCAGCCCCAAATTCTCTGGGAATTCCAGCCCAAGCAGGAATTCCTTCCCCAAATCCCACAAATTCAGGGCAAAGCCAAGCCTGGGGGAATTTGGGAGCATCCCTAGGTGATCCTGGGTGGAATTTCTGCCTTGGAAAACAGGGAATGAGACCAGGACACCCCCATGGATGGCAGAGCCTCCTCCACCAAAATTCCAGCAAAATTCCATGATCCCACATCCACGGGAATGGGAATTTCCAGCCCAGGGGAAATATTCCCAAAAATCCCAAAAGCCACAATCCCAAGGATTTATCCCACTGGGAATGGCAATTCCAGCCCTGGGCAGCCTTTTCCAGGGGGAATATTCCCAAAAATTTCCCCTCCAAGGCACTGCCTGAGGCCGCTCCCTCAGCTCCAAAGGATTTTGAGGATTCTGATGTCCCAAAATTTGCACAATTTTACTGAAATCCAGGAAAAACCGCTCACATTTTCCTGCCTAATTTATCTGATTTTCCTGAATAAAAAAACTTTATCCAAGCACATCTCCCAAAATTCCCTCCCTGGGTTAATCCTGGTGTTCACAAGGTGAAATCCATGGAAAACTTCCCTTAGGACGGGGTCAGGAATTAATTAGGATTGGGATACGACGGAGCCATTCCTGAAATTCAGGGATAAGGAGCATCAAACCCGAATCCCAGAGTTTTCCCGAGTTTTTCCAGGGTTTTTTGGGAACAAAGGCTCTGGAACGGCTCAGGGCAATTCCAGGATAAGGAGCACCAAAGGCAAATCCTGGAGTTTTCCCGAGTTTTTCCAGGGTTTTTTTGGGAACAAAGGCTCTGGAACGGCTCAGGGCAATTCCAGGATAAGGAGCACCAAACCCGAATCCCGGAGTTTTCCCGAGTTTTTCCAGGTTTTTTTTTGGGAACAAAGGCTCTGGAACGGCTCAGGGCCGGGATCAGCGCTCCCCCCTCTGGCAGCTCCGGGAATGCGTTCCCGAGCTCTTCCTCACATTCCCAGAATTGTTATTCCAGGGAAATCCCGATGAACCCGGCTCCGGGGGCGGCCTTGGCTCAGGAGGAGCCTCTGGAAAAATCTCCAGGATCTCCCTGGGGGGTTCTGGGATCCCTCTGGAATTTGGTGGCGCCATCCTGATCCCATTCCTGATCCCATTCCCAATTCTATTTCCAATCCCATTCCTGATCCAATTCCCATTATCCCATCCCCAATCCCATTCCGGATCCCATTCCTGATCCCATTCCCGATCCCATTCCTGACCTCATTCCTGATCCCATTCCCGATCCAATTCCTGATCCCATTCCCAATCCCATTTCGGATCCTATCCTCTATCCCATTCCTGATCCAATTCCTGATCCCATTCCCAATCCTATCCTCGATCCCATTCCTGATCCAATTCCTGATCCCATCCCCCATCCCATCCCTGATCCCATTCCCGATTCAATTCCTGATCCCATTCCCAATCCCATTTCGGATCCTATCCTCTATCCCATTCCTGATCCAATTCCTGATCCCATTTCCGATCCAATTCCTGATCCCATTCCTGATCCAAATCCTGATCCTGATCCCATTTCCGATCTCATTCCCGATTCATTCCCATTATCCCATTCCTGATCCCATCCCCAATCCCATTTCTGATCCAATTCCTGATCCAATTCCTGATCCCATTCCCATTCCCAATGCCATTCCCGATCCCATTCCCAATCCCATTCCTGATCCCATTATCCCGTCCCCGACCCCATTATCCCATTCCCAGTGTATCCCAGCCCTTCCCAGCTCGTTTTTCCAGCCGTAATTCCGCATTTCTCCCCCTCTCTGAGGTTCTGTCCCGCTCGGGGCTGCGGCTCCCGGGGCCTTTTCCAGGAGAATTCCGGGCTCGCTCATGCCGCCCCCGGAGCGCCGGGAATTGCCAGGGCCGGTAATGGATTGAGCAGGGATCGGGGAAGGGCCCAGCCCTGCGGATATTCCAGAGCTCTTCCCAAGGTTTCTCCGAGGCTGGGAACGCTGGGAAAGCTCAGGGAGCTCTGGAATTCCGGAGCAGGAGCGTCAGGAATGATCCCATATGGAATTCGCGACTTTCCCGAAATTCCCTCCCTTCCAAGAGCCGACACAGAGACAGAAATCAGGGAATTGCAGAGATTGGAAAAGGCTGAGCCTGGCTCTGTCCCCATCCCACATCCACAGGGATGGGAATTCCAGCTGGGAATGGGGATCCCAGCCTGGAATTCCAGGCAGGAATGGCAATTCCAGCCAGGCGCAACATCCACAGGGATGGGAAATCCTGGCAATGGGGACTCCAGCCCAGAATTCCAGCTGGGAATGGGGATCCCAGCCCAGAATTCCAGCTGGGAACGGCGATTCCATCCCGGCCATGCCCCCATCCCACATCCACAGGGATGGGAATTCCAGCCGGGAATGGGGATCCCAATCCAGAATTCCAGCTGGGAATGGGGATCCCAATCCAGGATGAGCCCCGACAGCTGCTCCAGACTTTTCCCAACTCCATCGTTTTTCCCAGACACCGAATCCATCACTTCCATCACACCAAATCCATCGCTTCCATCTCAGATCCAGGAAAAATTCCAGTCAGGAATGGCAATTCCAGCCTGGCCACATCCACAGGGATGGGAATTCCAGCTGGGAATGGGGATCCCAGCCTGGAATTCCAGCTGGGAATGGGGATCCCAGCCTGGAATTCCAGCTGGGAATGGGGATCTCAGCCCGGAATTCCAGCCGGGAATGGGGATCCCAGCCTGGAATTACAGCCAGGAATGGCAATTCAAGCCAGGCACAACATCCACAGGGATGGGAAATCCTGGCAATGGGGACCCCAGCCCAGAATTCCAGCTGGGAATGGGGATCCCAGCCTGGAATTCCAGCTGGGAATGGCAATTCCAACCTGGCCCTGTCCCCATCCCACATCCACAGGGAAGGGAAATCCTGGGAATGGGGATCCCAGCCTGGAATTCCAGGCAGGAATGGCAATTCCAGCCAGTCCACATCTACAGGGATGGGAAATCCTGGCAATGGGGACTCCAGCCCAGAATTCCAGCTGGGAACGGTGATTCCATCCCGGCCATGCCCCCATCCCACATCCACAGGGATGGGGATTCCAGCTGGGAATGGGGATCCCAGCCCAGAATTCCAGCTGGGAATGGGGATCCCAATCCAGGATGAGCCCCGACAGCTGCTCCAGTCTTTTCCCAAATCCATCGTTTCTCCCAGACACCGAATCCATCACTTCTATCACACCAAATCCATCGCTTCCATCTCAATTCCAGGATAAAATTCCATTCAGGAATGGCAATTCCAGCCTGGCCACATCCACAGGGATGGGAATTCCAGCTGGGAGTGGGGATCCCAGCCCAGAATTCCAGCTGGGAATGGGAATCCCAATCCAGGATGAGCTCCAACAGCTGCTCCAGTCTTTTCCCAAATCCATCATTTCTCCCAGACACCGAATCCATCACTTCCATCACACCAAATCCATCGCTTCCATCTCAATTCCAGGATAAAATTCCACAAATTCCATGAATTTTTTGGATCCTACCTCCTCATCCGAGCTGTCCTCCTCGTACTCGTCGTGGACAACCAAATCCTGCTTCCCTTCCAAGGGGGAATCGTCTTCCAAGGCTTTCCTCTTCCCAGGAGCCCCTTTGGCCTGGAAAACCGGGAAAGAGCAGCTCAGTGAAATCCCAGCACAAAATTCCCGGGATTTTTTGTGCCAGGGAAGGAAAGGAGCTCCCAGCCTGGAAGGGATTGGGATGGGAATGGGAAATTCCTCGGGATGAGGAGCCAGGAACAAGCCCAGGCATGGATCCATGGAAAAGGGGCTGTGGAACACCAGGGAAAATGGGAATTCTGTCCCGCTCAGTTTGGGAATGAGCTGGGAATGTGCAGGGGGAGCTGGGAATTCCAGGAGAATCCCAGAGCCTTTTCCAGGGGTTTTTCTGGGAGAGCCGCAGAGGGGTTTCAGATGGGAAACAGGGAATGGCTGCCCATGGAAAACTGGGATTTTGGGATGGAATTCCCAGAGAACCCAGGGCTGGAGCAGCGCTGGAATAGGAGGAGGTGTGCTTTGGGAATGGGATCATCCCTGAAATCCCCTCCATTCCCACCCCATTCCCAGCATCCCTGCCCTCTCCAGCAGGGAATTCCCAGGGAATCCCACCCCATTCCCACCCCCTTATCCCGGATTTTCCCCTCTCATCCCGGGATTCCCAAGGTTTGGGATTGAGGAGAATCCTCCCCATTCCTGGGAGCCCAAACTTGCCCAAATCCCCTCGTTTTGCCCCAATTTCTGGGAAGAAAAGGGAAATTGCAGAGGAGAATTCCAGAGCCTTTTCCAGGGGATTTCTGGGAGAGCTGCAGAGAGGATTGGGATGGGAAACAGGGAATGGCTGCCCATGGAAAACTGGGATTTGGGGATGGAATTCCCAGGGAATCCAGGGCTGCCAAAGGGGGAGTGGGATTCAGGGAATGATTGGAAAAGTGGGATTGGGGTCAGGATTCAGGGAATGGCTTGAAGAGTGGGGTCAGGATTGAGGGAATAATTACAAAAGTGAGGTCAGGATTTAGGGAATGATTGGAAAAGCAGAATTGAGATTCAGGGAATGACTGGAGAAGTGGGGTCAGGATTCAGGGAATGACTGGAACACGGGATTTCTGTCAGGATTCAGGGAATGATTGGAAAAGCAGAACTGGGATCCAGGGAATGACTGGAAAAGCAGGATCAGGACCCAGGTTTGATTGGCAAAGTGGGGTCAGGATTCAGGGAACGGCTGGAACACAGGATTTGTGCCAGGATTCAGGTCTGATTGCAAAAGCAGGATTTGTGTCAGGATTCAGGGAACGGTTGGAAAAGCAGGATCAGGATCCAGGTGTGATTGAAAAAGTGGGATTGGGGTCAGGATTCGGGGAATGGTTGGAAAAGTGGGGTGAGGATTCAGAGAATGACTCCAAGAGTGGGGTCAGGATTCAGGGAATGATTGGAAAAGTGGGATTTGCGTTGGGATTTAGGGAGTGACTGTAAAAGTGGGGTCCGAATTCAGGGAATGACTGGAAAAGCAGGATAGGTATTCAGGAATGATTGGAAAAGTGGGATTGGGGTCAGGATTCAGGGAATGACTGGAAAAGTGGGGTCAGAATTCAGGGAATTATTGGAAAAGCAGGATTGGGATTGAGGAAATGACTGGAAAAGCAGGATCAGGATTCAGGGAATGGTTGGAAAAGCAGGATCAGGATTCAGGGAATGGTTGGAAAAGCGGGGTCGGGATCAGGATTCAGGGAAGGGCTGAAAAAGCAGGATTTCTGTTGGGATCCAGGGAACGACTGGAAAATCAGGACCAGGATCCGAGTCTGATTGGAAAAGCAGGATTCGAGTCAGGATCCAGGGAAGGGCTGGCAAACCGGGCTGAGGACGGGGCTCTGATGGCTAAAGCAGCCCCGGCGCTCCCGGCGGGAGCTGTAAAACCCGCGCTGTCCCCGGCGGATCCGGGGGCACGGCCGGAGCAGGGATGGGATTACCGGCAAAACAAAGGCGGCTTTAAGGGCCGCAGGAGCCCCGCGGGGAGCCGGGATAGCCGGGATAACGCTTTTCCCAGGTTTTTGGCGCTGGGATGGGGCTGGAGTTGGGTTTCACCTTCCCCGGCTGCCCCCGCCTGCCTGCGGCTGGAGACGGAAAATCCCGGAAAACCCCGGCGTGACCGGCCTGGCCCGGGCTGTCCCGGTCCATCCTAATCGCTCCCAGTCAGTCCCAGTCCCTCCCAGTCTGTCCCGGTGTGCCTTAGTCAGTCCCAGTCCATCTCAGTCTGTCTCAGTCCCTCCCAGCTCATCCCAGTCCTTCCCAGGCCCTCCCAGTCAGTCCCAGTCAATCCCAGTCTGTCCCACTCTATCCCAGTTCCTCCCAGCCTATCCCAGTCCCTCCCAGTCTGTCCTAATCCCTCCAAGTCCCTCCCAGCCTATCCCAGCCTGTCCCAGTCTGTCCCAGTCTGTCCCAGTGCCTCCCAGTCTCTCCCCATCCTTCCTACTCCCTCCCAGTGCCTCCCAGTCTGTCCCAGTGTGCCCTAGTCAGTCCCAGTCCATCCCAGTCCATCCCAATCTGTCCCAGTCCCTCCCAGTCTGTCCCAGTTTGGTCCCAGTCTGTCCCTGTCCCTCCCAGTCTGTCCCAACCAGTCCCAGTGTGCCTCAGTCAGTCCCAGTCTGGCCCAGTCCATCCCTATTTGTCCCAGTCCATTCCAGTCTGTCCTGGTCGGTCCCAGTGCCCCCCAGTCTGTCCCAGTGTGTCCCAGTCCATCCCAGTCTGTCCCGCAAGGTCCCAGGCCATTCCAGTCCCTCCCAGTCTGTTCCAACCAGTCCCAGTCTGGCCCAGTACCTCTCAGTCTCTCCCAGTCAGTCCCAGTGCCTCCCAGTCTGTCCCCAGCTCTCCCAGTCTATCCCTGTCTGTCCCAGCGCCTCCCAGTCATCCCAGTCCATCCCTATCTGTCCCAGTCCGTCCCAGTCCATCCCAGTCTGTCCCACTGTATCCTAGCGTGTCCCAGTCTCTCCCAGTCCATCCCTATCTGTCCCAGTCTCTCCCAGTCCATCCCAGTCTGTTCCAGTCTGTCCCACTGTATCCTAGCGTGTCCCAGTCTCTCCCAGTCCATCCCAGCCAGTCCCAGTTCCTCCCAGTCAGTCCCATAAAAACCCTGCTTTTCCACAAAAAACCCAATCAGCCCTGGAGCGCTCTGGGAACAGACCTGGAGAAAAGTGGGAGCTTTGGGAACAGCCCTGGAAAAGTCTGGGAGCTTTGGAAATGACCCTGGAGCAATTTGGGAACAGTCTGGAGAAGTTTGGAAGCTCTGGAAGTGACCCTGGAGCAATCTGGGAGCTCTGGGAACAGCCCTGGAGTGGTGCTGGAGCAGCCCTGGAGAAGTTTGGAAACTCTGGAAGTGACCCTGGAGCAATCTGGGAGCTCTGGGAACAGCCCTGGAGTGGTGCTGGAGCAGCCCTGGAGAAGTTTGGAAACTCTGGAAGTGACCCTGGAGAAAAGTGGGAGCTGTGGAAAAGCAGGAGACCTGGGAAGAGCCTGGGAGAAAAATGGGAGCCCTCGGAACAGCCCCGGAGAAGTTTGGGAACAGCCCTGGAAAGGTTTGGGAGCTCTGGGAACAGCTCTGGAGTGGAGTAGGAGCAGTTCTGGAAAAGTTTTGGAGCTCTGGGAACAGCCCTGGAGTGGTTTGGGAACAGCCTGGAGTGGTTTGGGAATTCTGGAAGTGACCCTGGAGCAATCTGCGAGCTCTGGGAACAGCCCTGGAAAAGTCTGGGAATTCTGGGAAAGCCCTGGAGAAGTTTGGGAGCTCTGGAAATGACCCTGGAGCAATGTGGGAGCTCTGGGAACAGCCCTGGAGTGGTCTGGGAACAGCCTGGAGAAGACTGGGAATTCTGGAAGTGACCCTAAAGCAATCTAGGAACTCTGGGAACAGCCCTGGAAAAGTTTGGGAATTCTGGGAAAGCCCTGGAGAAGTTTGGGAGCTCTGGAAATGACCCTGGAGAAAAGTGGGAACAGCCCTGGAGAAGTTTAAGAATTCTGGGAAGAGCCTTGAGTGGTTTGGGAGCTTTGGGAACAACCCTGGGGAAAAGTGGGAGCTGTGGGAGAGCCCTGGAGAAATCTGGGAACATCTCTGGAGCAGGGTGGGAGCTCTGGGAATGACCCTGGAGCAAAGTGGGAGCTCTGGCAACAGCCTGGAGTGGTTTGGGAGCAGTTCTGGAGAAGTCTGGGAATTCTGGAAGTGACCCTGGAGCAATCTGGGAGCTCTGGCAACAGCTCTGGAAAAGTTTGGGAGCTCTGGGAACAGCTCTGGAAAAGTTTGGGAGCTCTGGGAACAGCTCTGGAGAAAAGTGGGAGCCCAAGGAAGAGCTCTGGAGTGGTTTGGGAGCTTTGGGAACAGCCCTGGAGTGGTTTGGGAACAGCTTGGAAAAGTTTCAGAGCTCTGGGAACAGCCCTGCATCAATTTGGGAGCTCTGGGAACATCCCTGGGGTGGTTTGGGAGCAGCCCTGGAAAGGTCTGGAAACTCTGGAAGTGACCCTGGAGAAAAGTGGGAGCTGTGGAAACGACACTGGAGAAAAGCAGGAGATCTGGGAAAAAATGGGAGCTCTGGGAGCAGTCCTGGAAAAGTTCTGGAGCTCTGGAAGTGTCCCTGGAGCAAAGTGGGAGCTGTGGGAACAGCCCTGGAGTGGTGTGGGAGCAGCCCTGGAAAGATTTGGAAACTCAAAGTGAGTTGCCACTGGAGAAAAGTGGGAACAGCCCTGGAGCAAATTGGGAGCTCTGGGAACAGCTCTGGAAAAATTTAAATTTAAGAGCTGTGGGAATAACCCTGGAGAGAAGTGGGAACTGTGGGACCAGCCCTGGAGAAGTCTGGGAGCTCTGGAAATAACCCTGGAGAAGTTTGGGAGCTCTGGGAATAACCCTGGAGAAGTTTGGAAGCTCTGGGAATAACCCTGGAGAAGTTTGGGAGCTCTGGGAATAACCCTGGAGAAGTTTGGAAGCTCTGGGAATAACCCTGGAGAAGTTTGGGAGGTGTGGGAAGATCCCTGGAGAAGTCTGGGAGCTCTGGGAAGATTCCTGGAAAACTCAGCTGGGCACAGAGGGATGGGAAGGGAGAAACTGCAGGAAAGGGATTGAGCTGGAGACAGGACATGGAATGGGAATATTCTGGAATTCTGGAATGGTTTGGGACGATCCCATTCCCATAGGGCTGCTCCCGCTGTCCCAGGGTGTTCCAGGGATGCAGCAGCCCTGGATTCCCTGGGAATTCCATCCCCAAATCCCAGTTTTCCATGGGCAGCCATTCCCTGTTTCCCATCCCAATCCCCTCTGCAGCTCTCCCAGAAATCCCCTGCAAAAGGCTCTGGAATTCTCCTCTGCAATTTCCCTTTTCTTCCCAGAAATTGGGGCAAAACGAGGGGATTTGTGCAAGTCTGGGCTCCCAGGAATGGGGAGGATTCTCCTCAATCCCAAACCTTGGGAATCCTGGGATGAGAGGGGAAAAATCCGGGATAAGGGGGTGGGAATGTGGCTGGGGTGGGATTCCCTGGGAATTCCCTCCTGGAGGAGCCAATCTGGGAATGGGGTGGAAATGGAGGGGATTTCAGGGATGATCCCATTCCCTGCTATTCCAGTGCTGGAGCAGCCCCAGATTCTCTGGGAATTCCATCCCAAAATCCCAATATTCCATGGGAAGCCATTCCCTGTTTCCCATCCCAAACCCCTCTGCAGCTCTCCCAGAAAAACCCCTGGAAAAAGCCCTGGGAAGTTTAATTTCCCTTTTCCCCACAATTTTCTCTAGAACAGACTCATCCCTATCCCTGAATCCTAATTATTATTACTAATCCTCACATTAATTATTCCAACTTCTGGAAAAGTGGCTCAAGGTCAATCCATTCCTGGATTTTGAGAAGCAGAGCACCCCAGGAATGTTCAGGAATGGGATGGGAGCCCCCAGATCCAGGGCAGGATCACAGTCAAGCCCTTACCTGTGTCTGAGGAGCTGAGGGGCTCCCGGGGGCTTCTTCCTCATCCTCCTCCTCCTGCTCCTGCTCCTCATCATTCCCGGAGGATTCGCTGTCGCTTCCCGAATCCTCGAGGCCGGAATAAACGCTCTCCTCACTCTCTGAGAGCTCCTCGCTGCCTCCAGAGGGGCTGGGCTGCAAGGGACAGCAGGGCAGGGTGACAACGGGGACACAATGGGGACACAGGGGACCCTCGAGCGTGGTGGGGCTCTGATAGAGACACCCCCACACTGCTGGAGCCCCCCACGGTTTTTGGGTACCGCCCTCAGAACCAGGCTGGACCCCACCAGTTGCGGGGTCAGGATAGAATGAGACCCCCCAAATTCCTGTAGCACCCTCAGGACTGGGTCAGACCCCTCCCATGTTATTGGGTACCCCTCAGAACCAGGCTGGACCCCCCAAATGTTGGGTCAGAACCAGGCTGGACCCCCCAAAATACTGGGTCAGGACCCCCCCAAATGCTGGGTCAGGAGCAGACCAGACCCCCCTCCAAATGCTGGGTCAGGACCCCCCCAAATGCTGGGTCAGAACCAGGCTGGACCCCCCCCAAATGCTGGGTCAGGAGCAGGCTGGACCCCCCCCAAACCCCGGGTCCCCCCTCAGAACCGGGTCAGACCCCCCCACCCCAATTGCTGGGTTCTCCCTTCAGACCACACTGGACCCCCCCCAAATGCTCAGTCCCCACCTCAGACCAGGCTGGAGGCCCCCAATTCCTGGTTCTCCCTCCAGGTACCTGACAGGGCCAGGTATCACCCTCGGGAGCCCAAACACCCTCAAATTGCCAGGTCCCCCTTCAAGGCCAGACCCCCTCATGTGGACCACACCAAAACCCCCCAATTACGGGGTCACCCCTCACCAGGATAGGACCGGGTTCCTCCCTCAAGACAAGGCCAAATCCCCCTCTCACTGCTGGGTTTCCCCTCACAGAGACCAGGCTGGACCCGGCCATTCCCAGGTTCCCCTCACGGAGACCAGGCTGGACCCCACCATTCCCAGGTTCCCCTCACGGAGACCAGGCCGGACCCCGCCATTCCCGGGTTCCCCTCACAGAGACCAGGCTGGACCCCGCCATTCCCGGGTTCCCCTCACAGAGACCAGGCTGGACCCGGCCATTCCCGGGTTCCCCTCACGGAGACCAGGCTGGACCCGGCCATTCCCGGGTTCCCCTCACAGAGACCAGGCTGGACCCCGCCATTCCCGGGTTCCCCTCACAGAGACCAGGCTGGACCCGGGCATTCCCGGGTTCCCCTCACGGAGACCAGGCTGGACCCCGCCATTCCCGGGTTCCCCTCACGGAGACCAGGCTGGACCCAGCCATTCCCGGGTTCCCCTCACGGAGACCAGGCTGGACCCGGCCATTCCCGGGTTCCCCTCACAGAGACCAGGCTGGACCCCGCCATTCCCAGGTTCCCCTCACGGAGACCAGGCTGGACCCCGCCATTCCCGGGTTCCCCTCACAGAGACCAGGCCGGACCCCGCCATTCCCGGGTTCCCCTCACAGAGACCAGGCTGGACCCCGCCATTCCCGGGTTCCCCTCACAGAGACCAGGCTGGACCCCGCCATTCCCGGGTTCCCCTCACAGAGACCAGGCTGGACCCGGCCATTCCCGGGTTCCCCTCACAGAGACCAGGCTGGACCCGGCCATTCCCGGGTTCCCCTCACGGAGACCAGGCTGGACCCGGCCATTCCCGGGTTCCCCTCACAGAGACCAGGCTGGACCCCGCCATTCCCGGGTTCCCCTCACAGAGACCAGGCTGGACCCGGGCATTCCCGGGTTCCCCTCACGGAGACCAGGCTGGACCCCGCCATTCCCGGGTTCCCCTCACGGAGACCAGGCTGGACCCGGCCATTCCCGGGTTCCCGTCACGGAGACCAGGCTGGACCCGGCCATTCCCGGGTTCCCCTCACAGAGACCAGGCTGGACCCCGCCATTCCCAGGTTCCCCTCACGGAGACCAGGCTGGACCCCGCCATTCCCGGGTTCCCCTCACAGAGACCAGGCCGGACCCCGCCATTCCCGGGTTCCCCTCACAGAGACCAGGCTGGACCCCGCCATTCCCGGGTTCCCCTCACAGAGACCAGGCTGGACCCGGGCATTCCCGGGTTCCCCTCACGGAGACCAGGCTGGACCCCGCCATTCCCGGGTTCCCCTCACGGAGACCAGGCTGGACCCGGCCATTCCCGGGTTCCCCTCACGGAGACCAGGCTGGACCCGGCCATTCCCGGGTTCCCCTCACAGAGACCAGGCTGGACCCCGCCATTCCCAGGTTCCCCTCACGGAGACCAGGCTGGACCCCGCCATTCCCGGGTTCCCCTCACAGAGACCAGGCCGGACCCCGCCATTCCCGGGTTCCCCTCACGGAGACCAGGCTGGACCCGGCCATTCCCGGGTTCCCCTCACAGAGACCAGGCCGGACCCGGCCATTCCCAGGTTCCCCCTCACGGAGAACAGGCTGGACCCCGCCATTCCCAGGTTCCCCTCACAGAGACCAGGCTGGACCCCGCCATTCCCGGGTTCCCCTCACAGAGACCAGGCTGGACCCCGCCATTCCCGGGTTCCCCTCACGGAGACCAGGCCGGACCCCGCCATTCCCGGGTTCCCCTCACAGAGACCAGGCCGGACCCCGCCATTCCCGGGTTCCCCTCACGGAGACCAGGCTGGACCCGGCCATTCCCGGGTTCCCCTCACAGAGACCAGGCCGGACCCCGCCATTCCCGGGTTCCCCTCACAGAGACCAGGCTGGACCCGGCCATTCCCGGGTTCCCCTCACAGAGACCAGGCTGGACCCGGCCATTCCCAGGTTCCCCCTCACGGAGAACAGGCTGGACCCCGCCATTCCCAGGTTCCCCTCACAGAGACCAGGCTGGACCCCGCCATTCCCGGGTTCCCCTCACAGAGACCAGGCTGGACCCCGCCATTCCCGGGTTCCCCTCACAGAGACCAGGCTGGACCCGGCCATTCCCGGGTTCCCCTCACAGAGACCAGGCTGGACCCCGCCATTCCCGGGTTCCCCTCACAGAGACCAGGCTGGACCCCGCCATTCCCGGGTTCCCCTCACGGAGACCAGGCTGGACCCCGCCATTCCCAGGTTCCCCCTCATCCAGACCAAACCCTCCCCAAATTATCAGGTTCCCCCACAACAGACCAAATCCCCCTCACTGCCGGGTTCCCCCTCATGGGGACCAGGCCGGAGCCCCCCAGTTATGGGGTCCCCCCTCACCAGGATAGGACCGGGTTCCTCACTCAGGACAAGACCAAATCCCCCTCTCACTGCTGGGTTTCCCCTCATGGGGACCAGGTTGGATCCCGCCATTCCCGGATCCCTCCATTCCTCCATTCCCGGGTCCCCCCTCACGACCAAGCCAGACCCCTCTCACTGCAAGTTTCCCCCTCACGGACACCAGTCCAGAACCCCTCTCCCCATTTTCTGGTCCCCCCTCACCAGGATAGGACCAGGTTCCCCCCTCAGGACAAGGCCAGACTCCCCTCACTATTGGGGTTTCCCCTCACAGAGACCAGGCTGGACCCCGCCATTCCTGAGTTTCCCTCACAGAGACCAGAATGAACCCCACCATTCCCGGGTTCCTCCTCCCCCAAACCAGGCCAGACCCTCCCCAAATTATCAGGTTCCCCCACAAGAGACCAAATCCCCATCACTGCCAGGTTTCCCCTCAGGGGACCAGCCTGGATCCCATCATTTCCTGGTTCCCCCCTCACCAGGGCTGGGTATCACCCTGAGGAGCCCAAACCCTCCAAATTACCGGGTCCCCCTTCAAGGCCAGACTCACTCATGGAGACCAGGCGGGAGCCCACTAATTATGGGGTCCCCCCTCACCAGAATAGGACAGGGTTCCTCCCTCAGAACAAGGGCAGACCCTCCCCAAATTGCTGGGTCCCCCCTCAGGATAAGACCAAATCCCCCTCAGTGTTGGGTTCCCCTCACAGAGACCAGGTTGAATCCCGCCATTCCCGGGTCCCCCCTCACTCAGACCAAGCCAGATCCTCCCCAAATTGCCGGGTCCCCCCTCACGACCAAGCCAGACCCCTCTCACTGCAAGGTTCCCCCTCACGGACACCAGTCCAGAACCCCTCTCCCCATTTTCTGGTCCCCCCTCACCAGGATAGGACCAGGTTCCCCCCTCAGGACAAGGCCAGACTCCCCTCACTATTGGGGTATCCCCTCATGGAGACCAGGCTGGACCCCACCATTCCCGGGTTCCCCTCACAGACCAGAATGGACCCTGCCATTCCCGGGTTCCCCCTCACCCAAACCAGGCCAGACCCTCCCCAAATTATCAGGTTCCCCCACAAGAGATCAAATGTCCCTCACTGCCAGGTTCCCCCTCACAGAGACCAGGCTGAAGCGCCCCCCATTTCCCAGTCCCCTCTCACTAAGACAAGGCATGGTATGATCCTCAGGAGCCCAAACCCCGTCAAATTGCCAGGTCCCCTTCAGGACAAGGCTAAACTCCCTCATGGAGACCCGGCCAAAACCCCACAATTATGGGGTCCTCCCTCACCAGGATAGGACCGGGTTCCCCCTCAGGACCAGAGCAGACGCCCCCTAACTACCGGGTTCCCCTCACAGAGACCAGGCCGAACCCCGCCATTCCTGGACCCCTCCATTCCCAGGTTCCCCCTCACACAGACCAAGCCAGACCCTCCTCAAATTGCCAGGTTCCCCCACAAGAGACCAAATCGCCATCACTGCCGGGTTCCCCCTCACAGAAACCAGGCTGAACCCCGCTACTCCTGGACCCCTCCATTCCTCCATTCCTGGGTCCCCCCCGAGGACCAAACCAGACCCTCCTCAGATTGCCGGTTCCCCCCACACCGAAACCAGGCCAGACCGTCCCCAAATTGCCCCGTCCCCCCCACACCAAAACCAGACCAGACATTGCCGGGTCGCCCCTCAGGACCAAAGCAGACCCTCCCCAAATTGCCTAGGCCCCCCTCAGGACCAAACAAGATCCTCCCAAAACTGCCGGTTCCCCCTCACGAAAACCAGGCCAGACCCTCCCCAAATTGCTGGGTCCTCCCTCAGGACAAGACCAGACCCCCTCTCACTGCTGGGTTCCCCCTCACGGACACCAGGCCGGACCCCCTTCATTTCCCGTTGTCCCCTCACCGGGACACGGCCAGCCCCTCCCCGTTGCCATGTCAATGCCAAATGTGTCCCCTCCTTCCCCGCTGCCATGACAACCCCGCGTGTGCCCCCGTTCCCCCTTCCCGGTCACCCCCGGACCTGCTCCATGGTGGCGGCTCCGCGTGCGCCGCCGAACACGTGGGCGCGGGTCACAGGGACGGCCACGCCCCCGCCCGCCGCGCTTCCGCCTTGCCGCGACCCCGCGCAGCTCTCGAGGGCGGGGATCCCGCTCCTGGGCAGGGCGGGATAACGGGAACGAGAGATAATAACGGGGAAAGATAACGAGAAAGATAACGGGAATGGAGCGGCAGCGCGGGAAAAAGTGAAAGCAATGTGCGCATGCGCAAAGCCCGCCGCGCCGCCGAACCTGCGCATGCGCACATCGGCAGCCGCGGCATAGGTGGGGCGGGGGCAGAAATGGGCGTTGCTTTTGGGGCGTGGCTGCAGCGTAGGGGGCGTGGTCAACAGGGGAAATGGGCGTGTCTCAAGCGCGAGGGGCGGGGCCAGGCGTGACAGGGCCGTTCCCTTGGGAGGGCCCCGCCCAGGTATTGCCAGCCACGGCCAAGGGGCGTGGTCTGTGTGGGCGTGGCCTGTGTGGATGGGGCGTGGCCAAGTGCGCAGGGATACGGACCAGTATGGACCAGTATGGACCAGTAAGGACCAGTCTGGGCTTGCCCCGCCCCCCCCACCCAATTGTCACCGCAGGGACCCCAAAGTGCCACCTGAGGGTGCCCTGCCCAGAGCCACCAGTAGTGCCACTAGCACTGTCACCCGTGTGTCACCCCAGTGCCACCACCACTGTCACCAGAGCCACCAGTGTCACCAGTGCCACCCCCCACTGTCACACCAGTGTCACCAGTGGCACCTCAGTGGCACCTCAGGGTGCTGGGACCGAGCCCTGCCCAGTGCCACCAATGGTGCCACCAGCACTGTCACCCCAGTGCCACTCCAGTGCCATCACAGTGCCACCACCACTGTCATCTTAGTGCCGCCACCCCAGTGCCACCACCCCAGTGCCACATAAAGCCACCACAGAGCCACCAGATGCGCGTCATCCTCCCTTTAATGGTGTCCCCACAGTGCCACCACCACCCCAGTGTCACCACCCCAGTGTCACCCAAAGCCACCAGCCAATGCCACCACCCCAGTGCCACCAACACCGCCAGCAGAGCCACCACCCCAGTGCCACCCCAGTGCCACCCAAAGCCACCACAGAGCCACCAGCTGGGTGCCACCCTGCTGTCCTTTATTGGTGTCCTCGCAGTGCCACCACCCCAGTGCCACCCTGCTGTCCTTTATTGGTGTCCCTGCAGCGCCACCACCCCAGTGCCACCCCAGTGCCACCCCAGTGCCACCCTGCTGTCCTTTATTGGCGTCCTCGCAGTGCCACCACCCCAGTGCCACCTCAGTGCCACCCTGCTGTCCTTCACCGGTGTCCCTAGTGTCCCCTGCGCTGCTCCCGCAGTGTCCCCAGCAGCGCCACGCTGGCCGCCACCCTGACCCAGGGGACGGCGCCCGGTGCCACCGCGTCCCCGAGCGCCACCAGCGCCGCCGCCGCCGCCCCGGGGACGCTGCCCGTGAGCGCCGCCAGCGCCAGCAGCGACGCCGCCGTCAGCGCGGTGACAAAGTGGCCCGCGGGGACAAAGCGGCCCTCGGCGACGAAGCGCGGCCACGCCGCCGCCAGCGCGGCCACCGCCGTCCCCGAGGCCAGCAGGACCCCGGCGGTGGCACCGTCACCGCTCAGGCGGTGGCACCCGAAGGCCACCAAGGGCTGGCACAGCACCGAGCAGATCCAGGAGCCCGGGGGCGCCTTGGGGACATCGCGGGGACAGGAAGGGGACGGCGGTGGTGGCGCCTTGGGGACATCACGGGGACATTGAGGGGACGGCGGTGGTGGCGCCTTGGGGACATCGAGGTGACACAGAGGGGACATGGCGGTGCTGGCGGCCACCAGGGCCTGCAGGAGGAAACCGGCGGCCGGGCCTGGGGTCACCTGCGGGGACATCGAGGGAACATTGAGGGGACACCATGGGGACATTGAGGGGACATTATGGGGACATCATGGGGACATGGTGGGGACATCAAGGGGCCACCATGGGGACACTGAGGGGACATTGAGGGGACACCATGGGGACATTGAGGGGACATGGTGGAGACATGGTGGAGACATTGTGGGGACAGTACGGGGACATTGAGGGGACATTATGGGGACACCATGGGGACATTATGGGGACATCAGGGGGACATGGTGGGGATGTCATGGGGACATTGAGGGGACATTGGGGGGACATCAAGGGGACATCAGGGGGACATTGAGGGGACATCAGGGGGACACCATGGGGACATTGAGGGGACATTATGGGGACATTGTGGGGACATTGAGGGGACATGGTGGAGATATTGTGGGGACATGGTGGGGACATTATGGGGACATCAGGGGGACATGGTGGGGACATGGTGGGGATGTCATGGGGACATTGAGGGGACATTGAGGGGACATCAGGGGGACACCATGGGGACATTGAGGGAACATTATGGGGACAAGGTGGGGACATCAGGGGGACATCATGGGGACGTTGGAGGTGTCATGGGGACATCGGGGGGGACAGGGGTGGTGGCCAGGCCACTTGTCACATGTGGGGACATCGAAGGGACATCATGGGGACATTGTGGGGACATCACAGGGACATTGTGGGGATGTCATGGGGACATTGTGGGGACATTGAGGGGACATCGGGGGACATGGTGGGGACAGGGATGGGGACACCATGGGGACATTGTGGGACATCAGGGGACGTTGTGGGGACAGGGGTGGTGGCCCGGCCATCTGTCACCCGCGGGGACATCACGGGGACATTGTGGGGACATCAGGGGGACATTGTGGGGACATCGGGGGACATCACGGGGACATTGTGGGGCCAGGGGTCAGGGCATGGCACGGTTGCAAAGGTGACATGGCACAGGTGACACAGGTGACACAGGTGACACAGGTGACACTGCCCCCCTGCTCCTGCTGTCCCCACTCCTCCCTGTCCCGGGTGTCCTCAGGGTGTCCCCAATGTCCCCAGAGTGTCCCCAGAGTGTCCCCAATGTCCCCAGGCTGTCCCCAATGTCCCCAAGGTGTCCCCAATGTCCCCAGGGTGCCCCCAGTGTGTCCCCAAGGTGTCCCCAATGTCCCCAATGTGTCCTAGGATGTCCCCAATGTCCCCAGGCTGTCCCCAATGTCCCCAATGTCCCCAGGGTGTCCCCAGGATGTCCCCAATGCCCCCAAGGTGTCCCCAATGTCCCCAATGTGTCCTAGGATGTCCCCAAGGTGTTCTCAGGGTGTCCCCAATGTCCCCAGGGTGTCCCCAGGGTGTCCCCAATGTGTCCTAGGATGTCCCCAAGGTGTCCCCAACCTGTCTGGTGGCGATGGCACAGCCCAGGCTGGTGACACAGAGCGCGGCGTGTGACACCACGGCCACCCCGGCGGGTGACACCACGGCCACCCCGGTGTCCCCCATGGCGCCCTCGGGGACCTGCGGGGACAACGGGGGGGGGGCACTGAGGGCACGGGGTCCCCTCCCCCCCACTGTCACCTGCCCTGGCCCCAAGGTGTCCCCAAGGTGTCCCCAAAGTGTCCCCAAGGTGTCCAAGGTGTCTCCAGTGTCCCCAAGATGTCCCCAGTGTCCCCAAGGTGTCCCCAAGGTGTCTCCAATGTCCCCAAGGTGTCCCCAAGGTGTCCCCAAGGTGTCCCCAAGATGTCCCCAAGGTGTCCCCAAGGTGTCCCCAAGGTGTCCCCAAGATGTCCCCAAGGTGTTCCCAAGGTGTCCCCAAGGTGTCCCCAAGATGTCCCCAAGGTGTCCCCAAGATGTCCCCAAGGTGTCCCAGGTGTCTCCAGTGTCCCCAAGATGTCCCCAAGGTGTCCCCAAGGTGTCCCCAAGGTGTCCCCAAGATGTCCCCAAGGTGTCCCCAAGGTGTCCCCAAGGTGTCCCCAAGATGTCCCCAAGGTGTTCCCAAGGTGTCCCCAAGGTGTCCCCAAGATGTCCCCAAGGTGTCCCCAAGATGTCCCCAAGGTGTCCCAGGTGTCTCCAGTGTCCCCAAGATGTCCCCAAGGTGTCCCCAAGCTCTCCCAGTGTCCCCCTGTCCCCTCCCTTGGCCCAGTGTCCCTCAATGTCCCCAAGGTGTCCCCAAGGTGTCCCCAAGCCCCTCCCGTGTCCCCAAGGTGTCCCCAAGCCCCCCGGTGTCCCCAAGATCCCCCCAGGTGTCCCCTCCATGTGCCCAAGTCCTCCCAATGTCCCCAATGTCCCCAAGGTGTCCCCAAGCCCCTCCCGTGTCCCCCAGGTGTCCCCATGTCCCCTCCCCTGGCCTGATGTCCCCAAGGTGTCCCCAAGGTGTCCCCAAGCCCCCCCAAGGGGTCCCCATGTCCTCAAGCCCCCCTGATGTCCCCAAGGTGTCCCCAAACCCCCCACAATGTCCCCAACCTCCCCCCGTCATCCCCCCCTGTCCCCCCCCCCGTCCCCCAGGTGTCCCCAAGCCCCCCCAATGTCCCCCTCAATGTCCCCAAGCCCCCCTCTGATGTCCCCAAACCCCCCCAATGTCCCCAAAACCCCCCAGGTGTCCCCAAGCCCCCCCAGGTGTCCCCAAACCCCTCAATGTCCCCAAGCCCCCCTCTGATGTCCCCAAACCCCCTGTGATGTCCCCAATCCCCCCCAATGTCCCCAAACCCCCCCAGGTGTCCCCAATCCCCCCCAATGTCCCCAAACCCCTCAATGTCCCCAAGCCCCCCTCTGATGTCCCCAAGTCCCCCCAATGTCCCCAAGCCCCCCTCTGATGTCCCCAAACCCCCCCAATGTCCCCAAGCACCCCCAATGTCCCCAAACCCCCCCAGGTGTCCCCAATCCCCCCCAATGTCCCCAAACCCCTCAATGTCCCCAAGCCCCCCCAGGTGTCCCCAAACCCCCCCAGTGTCCCCAAGCACCCCCCCGGTGTCCCCAACCCCCCGCTGTCCCTCTGTCCCCTCTCCTGTCACCCCTGTCCCGCTGTCCCCAACCCCCCCCAGTGTCCCCAACCCCCCCAGTGTCCCCAAGCCCCCCAATGTCCCCAGTGTCCCCCCCGGCATGCCGGTGTCCCCTCCCCTGTCCCGCTGTCCCGGTGTCCCCACGGCCCTCCCCTGTCCCGGTGGCTCCCGGTGTCCCCAAGCCCCCCCAATGTCCCCAACCCCCCAATGTCCCCAATGTCCCTCCTCTGTCCCGCTGTCCCCAAGCCCCCCGAGTGTCCCCAATCCCCCCCATTGTCCCCAAGCCCCCTCAATGTCCCCAATGCCCCCCACTGTCCCCGTGTCCCCCCCATTGTCCCCAATGCCCCCCCAATGTCCCCCATCCCGCTGTCCCCAACCCCTCCCAGGTGTCCCCAAGCCCCTCTGTCCTGGTGTCCCCCCATCCCGATGTCCCCAAGCCCCCCCATTGTCCCCAATGTCCCCCCGTCCCCAAGACCCCCGAGTGTCCCTAAACCCCCTCAATGTCCCCAAGCCCCCCCAATGTCCCCCCCGCTGTCCCCAAACCCCCGAGTGTCCCTAAACCCCCCCATTGTCCCCAATGTCCCCAATTCCCCCAATGTCCCCCCCCGTCCCCAAGCCCCCCCAATGTCCCCGCTGTCCCCGCTGTCCCCAAGATCCCCGAGTGTCCCTAAACCCCCCAATGTCCCCAATGTCTCCAATCCCCCCAATGTCCCCAATGTCCCCAAGCCCCCCCAATGTCCCCCCCGCTGTCCCCAACCCCCTCAATGTCCCCAACCCCCCCATTGTCCCCAATGTCCCCAACCCCCCCAATGTCCCCAACCCCCCCAATGTCCCCAATGTCCCCATTGTCCCCAAGCCCCCCCATTGTCCCCCCTGTCCCCCCCTGTCCCCGTGCCCCCCCCCCCCCGGTACCGCCACTTCCGGCAGCAGCCGCGAGCCCGGAGCGCGCGCGGGGCCGGGGGCGTGTCCGAGCGCGCTGATTGGCTGAGAGCCCTACAGGGCGGGCCCCAGCGCGCTGATTGGCTGGGGACTCTGCTGGGCGGGGCTAACTGGCCATATATGGAGATCCCGCCGCGGTGGGCGGGGCTAAGGGCGGCGAGAGCGCCGGGGTGGGCGTGGCTTGGCGTGGGCGGGGTTAACTGGGTCAGGGAGGGCTGGGATTGGCTGGGTTATGGGGTGGGCGGAGTTAATTAGGGTAATTGGGGCTGGGGATGGGATACTGAGTGTGGATTGATGTGGGTGGGGCTAATTAAGGTAATTAGGGCTGGGATACTGGGTGTGGTTATGGATGGGCGGGGCTAATTAGGGTAATTAGGGCTGGAGATGGGATACTGAGTGTGGATTGACGTGGGTGGGGCTAATTAAGGTAATTAGGGATGGGATACTGGGTGTGGTTATGGATGGGCGGGGCTAATTAGGGTAATTAGGGCTGGAGATGGGATACTGAGTGTAGATTGATGTGGGCGGGGCTAATTAGGGTAATTAGGGCTGGAGATGGGATACTGAGTGTAGATTGACGTGGGTGGGGCTAATTAAGGTAATTAGGGATGGGATACTGGGTGTGGTTATGGATGGGCGGGGCTAATTAGGGTAATTAGGGCTGGGGATGGGATACTGAGTGTAGATTTATGTGGGCGGGGCTAATTAGGGTAATTAGAGCTGGGGGTCAATGTTGGGCGTGGTTATGGGGTGGGCGGGGCAAATTAGGGTAATTAGGGGAGTGTTATGAGGTGGGTGGGGCTAATTCTGGTAATTAGAGCTGGGGTTGAATGTTGGGTGTGGTTACAAGGTGGGCGTGGCTAATTAGGGTAATTAGGCTGGGTACAATGGCTACGGTTAGGAGTGCGTGGGGTTAATTAGGCTAATTAGGGCTGGGGGTTGGATAATGGGTGTGGGAATGTGTGGGAGGGGCTAATTAGGATAATTAGGGCTGGGGATGGGATTGTGGGTGTAGATTGATGTGGCTGGGGCTAATTAGGTTAATTAGGGATGTGTTAGGGGTGGGTGTGGCTAATTAGGGTAATTAGGGATGTGCTATGAGGTGGGAGGAGCTAATTAGTGTAATTAGGGCTGGGGATGAGATAGTGGGTGTAGATTGATGTGGGCGGGGCTAATTAGGGTAATTAAGGCTTAGGATGGAGTATTGGGCGTGGTTATGTGTGGGCAAGGCTAATTAGGGTAATTAGGTTTGTATTATGGGCTGGGCGAGGCTAATTAGCATAATTAGAGGTGGAGATTGGCCGTTGGGCGTGGTTACAGGGTGGGCAGGGCTAATTTGGGGTCATTAGAGAAGGGGATGAGGTGTTGGGTGTAATTATGGGTGGGCGGGGCTAATTAGGGTCGTTAGGGCTGGGGATGAGATGCTGGGCATCGTTATGCATGGGCGGGGCTAATTAGGGTAATTAGGGCTGGGGTGGGGCACTGGGTGTGGTTATGGGTGGGCGGGGCTAATTAGGGTAATTAGGGCTGGGGTGGGACACTGGGTGTGGTTATGGGTGGGCGGGGCTAATTAGGGTAATTAGGGCTGGGGATGAGCTGTTGGGTGTGGTTATGGGTGGGCAGGGCTAATTAGGGTAATTAGGGCTGGGGTGGGGCACTGGGTGTGGTTATGGGTGGGCGGGGCTAATTGGGGGCGTGTCCAGGCGTGCCCAGGTGTGGAGCCCGAACCCCAAACCCCAAATCCCAAACCCTGAACCCCAATCTCCAATCTCAACCCTAAATCCAAACCCCAAACCCCAAATTCCCAAATTCCCAATCCAGAACCCCAAATTCCCAAATCCCCAATCCGCAATCCCAAATTCCCAAAATCCCAAAGTAGCCACGATCCAATCCCCAGCCCCCAGACCCCTCCCACAGGATAAACCCCCAACCCAAAATCCCAAAATCCCCAATCCCAAACCCAGAATCCCAATGCCCAATCCCAATCCTAAATCCAAATCCCAAACCCCCAAATCCAAATCCAAATCCAAATCCCAATCCCAATCCCCAATCTCAATCCTAAATCCAAATCCCCAAATCCCCAATTCCCAATTTCAATCCCAAATCCAAATCCTAAATCCCTAAATCCAAATCCCAATCCCAAATCCCCAATCCCTAATCTCAATCCTAAATCCAAATCCCAAATCCCCAAATCCAAATCCCAATCCCAAATCCCCAATCCCTAATCTCAATCCTAAATCCAAATCCCCATCCCAAATCCCCAATCCCCAATCTCAATCCCAAATCCAAATCCCAAAATCCCAAATCCCCAATCTCAATCCTAAATCCAAATCCCAAATCCCCAAATCCAAATCCCAATCACAAATCCCCAATGCCCAATCCCAAATCCCAAATCCAAATCCCAAAATCCCAGACCCCAAACTCCTGCCCATTCTCTGCCCCTCCCCAGGTCCCTTCCCCTCCCCCGGGATAAACCCCAAACCCCAAATCCCAATCCCAAACCTCAATCCCAACCCCAAACCCTGAACCCCAATCCCAATCCTAAATCCAAATCCCAAAATCCTCCATCCCAAATCCCAATCCCAAATCCCAAATCCCCAAATCCCAGCCCCAAACCCCTCCCCTTCCCCCCCCCCCCCCGCCCAGGTCCCTCCCCCGGGATAAATCCCAAACCCCAAACTTCAAACCCCAAACCTCAATCCCAATCCTGAACCCTAAACCCCAAATCCCCAAATCCCAACCCCAAATCCTCATCCCAAACCCAAAATCCCAAATTCCCAAACCCAAATCCCCAATCCCAAATCTCAGTCCCCAATCCCCAATCCCAAACCCCAAATCTCAAAATCCCAAATCTCAGTTTCCAATCCCAAACCCCAAATCCCAATCCCAAATCCCAATCCCAAACCCTGAACCCCAGTCCCCAATCTCAATCCTAAATGCCCAAATCCCAAAATCCCAAATCCCAAATCCCAAATCCCAAAACCCTCCATCCCAAAATCCCAAAATCCCCAAACCGCTCCCCATCCCCCGCCCCTGGCCAGGTCCCTTCCCCTCCCCTGGGATAAATCCCAAACCCCAAATCCCAAAATCCCAAATTCCCAATTCCTAAATCCCAATCCCAATTCTCCAGTCCTAAAACCCTCCATCCCAAATTCCAAAACCCCAAAACCCCAAAATCCCAATAATCCCGAAATCCCAAATTCCCAAATTCCCAATTCCTAAACCCCAATCCAAACTCTCCAGTTCCAAATCCGAAATCCCCAACCCCAAATCCCCAAAATCCCAAAATTCCCAAATCCGGACCCCCAGCCCCCTCCCCACGCCTGCCCCCGGCCGGGTCCCGTCCCCTCCGCCGGGATAAACCCCAAACCCCAAACCTCAATCTCAAACCCCAAACCACAATTCCCAAACCCCAAATCCCAATCCCAAACCCTGAACCCCAATCCCCAATCTCAATCCCAAACCCCAAATCCCAAAATCCCAAAATCCCAAACCCCAATCCCCAATCCCAAATCCCAAAATCCCAAACCCCAATCCCCAATACCAAATCCCAAACTCCCAAACCCCAAATCTTGAAATCCCAAATCTCAATTTCCAATCCCAAATCCCCAAATCCCAAATCCCCAAATCCCAAATCCCAATCTCTAAATCCCAAACTCCAATTCCAAATCCCAATTCCAAATTCCCAATCCCCAATCTCAATACTAAATCCAATTCCCAAATCCAAACCCTAAATCCCAAAATCCCAAATCCTGAGCCCAGATCCCCGATCCCAAACCCTAAACCACAAATCTCAGTCCCAAACCCCAAAATCCCAAATCCCCAAATGCCCAATCCCAAACCCCAAAACCCCAAAACCCCAAACCCCAAATCCCCAAATCCCAATTCCCCAAACCCCGGCCTCAACTCTCCAGTCCAAACTCTCCAATCCCAAATCCCAAAATCCCCAACCCCAGTTCCCCAATCCCCAACCTCAAACCTAAATCCAAATCCCAAACCTCAAATATCCAATCCCAAACCGAAATCCCAATCCCAACTCTCCAGTCCCAAAATCCCAAATCCCAAATCCCCAGACCCCAAACCCCTCCCCATCCCCCTCCCCCCAGGATAAATCCCAAACCCCAAACCCAAACCCAATCCCAAACCTCAATCCCAATCCTGAACCCTAAACCCCAAATCCCCAAATCCCAACCCCAAATCCCAATCCCAAATGCCAAACCCCAAATACCAATCCCTGAACTCCAATCCCCAATCTCAACCGTAAATCCCCAAATCCCCAAATCCCAAACCCCAAATCCTCCATCCAAATCCCCAATCCCAATCCCAACTCTTCAATCCCAAAATCCACCATCCCAAATCCCCAAATCCCAAAATCCCAAATTCCCAAAATCCCAAAATCACAACCCTCAGACCCCTCCCCATCCCCCTCCCCGCCCAGGTCCTTTCCCCTCCCCGGGATAAATCCCAAACCCCAAATCCCAAAATCTCCAATCTCAATTCCCCAATCCCAAATCCCAAATCCTGATCCCCAATTTCAATTCCCAAATCCCAAACCCCCAAGCACAAACCGCAATCCCAAACCCCAAATAACAAACCCCAAAACCCAAACCCCAATTCCCCAGTCCGAAATCCCAAAATCCCAAATCCCAGATTCCCAAATCTCAGTCCCAAACCCCAAATTCCCAATCTCAATTCCCAACCCCAATCCCCAATCTCAATCCTAAACCCAGATCCCAAATCCAAATCCCAGAACCCCAAAATCCCCAATGACCGATCCCAAACCCCAAATTCCCAAATCCCAGTCCCAATTTGCCAACACCCAATCCCAACTCTCCAATCCCAAATCCCAATCACAAACCCCAGTCCTTAACCCCCAATCCCAAATCCCAATTTCCAGTCCCCAAAATCCCAATCCCAAAATGCCCAGTCCCAATTCCCCAAATCCCAATCCAAACTCTCCCAATCCCAAACCCCAAAATCCCAAACCCAAAATCCCCAGACCCAATTCCCCAAATCCCAATCCCAACTCTGCCACCCCAAACCCCAAAATCCCAATCCCAAAATCCCCAGACCCAATTCCCCAAATCCCAATCCAAACTCTCCCAATCCCAAACCCCAAAATCCCAAACCCAAAATCCCCAGACCCAATTCCCCAAATCCCAATCCAAACTCTGCCATCCCAAACCCCAAAATCCCAATCCCAAAATGCCCAGTCCCAATTCCCCAAATCCCAATCCAAACTCTCCCAATCCCAAACCCCAAAATTCCCAATCCCAAAATCCCCAGACCCAATTCCCCAAATCCTAATCCCAACTCTGCCATCCCAAAACCCCAAAATCCCAAACCCAAAATCCCCAGACCCAATTCCCCAAATCCCAATCCAAACTCTGCCATCCCAAACCCCAAAATCCCAAACCCCAGACCCCAGACCCAATTCCCCAAATCCCAATCCCAAATCTGCCACCCCAAAATCCCAAAATTCCCAACCCCAGACCCCAGACCCCTCCCCACGCCCGCCCCCGTTCAGGTCCCGTCCCCTCCCCCGGGATAAATCCCAAACTCCAATCTCAAATCCCAAAATCCCAAATCCCCAAACCCCAACCCCCAAATTCCCAATCCCTAATCCAAACTCTCCCAATCCCAAAATCCCGAATCCCAAACCCCAAACCCCTCCCCACGCCTGCCCCCAGCCAGGTCCCGTCCCCTCCCCCGGATAAACCCCAAACCCCAAACCTCAAACCCCAAACCTCAATCCCAATCTGAACCCTAAACCCCAAATTCCCAAATTCCCAAAATCCCAAACCCCAAATCTCGAAATCCCAAATCTCAATTTCCAATCCCAAACCCCAAATCCCAATCCCAATCCCTGAACCCCAATCCCCATCTCAGTCCTAAATCCCCAAAACCCAAAACCCCAAACCCCAAATAACATACCCCAAAACCCCAAACCCCAAATCCCCAATCCAAAATCCCAAAATCCCAAATCTCAGTCCCAAACCCCAATCCCCAATCTCAGTCCTAAATCCAGATCCCAAATCCAAATCCTAAATCCCTGAAATCACAAAATCCCAAACCTCAAACCCCAACCCCCAAACCTCAAATCCCCAGTCCCAATAACCCCAAATCCCGAAATCCCAAAATCCCAAATCCTCCATCCAAATCCCAAATTCCCAATCACCAATCTCAATCCCAAATCCCAAAATCCCAAATTCCCAACCCCCAGACCCCTCCCCACGCCCGTCCCTGCCCAGGTCCCATCCCCTCCCCCGGGATAAACCCCAAACCCCAAACCCCAAACCCCAAATCTATTCCACAATCCCCAATTCTAAATCCCCAACCCCCAATCCAAATCCCGAAATCCCAAATCCCAAACCCAAAATCCCAAAACCCCAAAATCCCAAACCCCCAATCCCAAACCCTGAAATCCCCAAATCCCAAAATCCCAAATCCAAATCCCAAAATTCCCAACCCCCAGCCCCCTCCCA